>NC_061120.1:205121884-205151130 GCF_002878395.1 Capsicum annuum
AAAAAAAAAGCAAGAAACCGAAACTATAACTAAAGAAAAGAGATGAAGATGATAACAATGACACAAGATGAAACAAGACACGGATTCAACACAAACATAATAGAAATTGCACAGAAAATAAAGATAGATAGTGAGACCAAAATTATTAGAAGATTAAGAACCAAGTGTATTTCAACACTAACCCCTAATGAATTTAATAATCAAAACCACACTCTTACGGTGACCGCCAAGCGAATCAACTCACCTCAAGATCCACCATTTCCAAGCAAAGATCAATATTGGCTTTTCTAAGCCCTATACTAAGGATGGCTTTTCCAAGCCCTAACTAAGACTACACTAAGGTGGTCTACTCTCAAGAGAGAGGATTTTCAAGTGTTTCATACATTCATCATTCAAAACTAATGAGAAAAGTCCTAAAAGATACTATATATAGTATATTACAAAAGAAAGACAAAATAACTCCAATGCCCTTAATGAGGTGGGGTGGCCATGGAGTGTCATTTAGACAAGTCTAAATGACCAAAATACCCTCAAGGCTAGGTGACCAAAATACCCTTAATAAAGGGAACCAAAATCATAAACCACTAAGTATGGCCCAAATCCGAGAGTCCTCAAGTCATCAAGGCTCCAAGCAATCTTCCAGACTTGAGTTTGCTTAATGGCATACTCAAGACAACCCCTCCAAGTATGATCTCGTGCCCTCCATGCGACCAAATATTGATTCTTCACATAGTGACTTTGAATGATGTCATCAAAATCTAAGGCGGCCATTTGACTTGTATCATCCTCTTTTTATTGAAAAGGATTCGACCTCGAATCCATACTTAGCAAAACTAGAGAAAGGAAAAACAAGAACAACATTCTCATGGAATGAGGGTTAGGGTTAGCACAATAATAAACATCATCATGCCAAGGCGTCACACACTTGAAGTATAACCAAGGATCCTTTGAATGAAATATTAAAAACTCAATGAATGATGTACAAAGGATTTGGTTATGAGATTCACCAAGAGTGACACTTTGCTTGTCATGTAGACCAAGAAACAAGTTGGATGCACAAACATCACCATTTCTATATTTGGCACCGAGGTCAAACGGGAAGAGTGACCATAGACACTGGTCTAGACAACACTCCTTTTTTTCGTGGTCTCCACCTAAACTAAACGGCATACTCTCTACAATAGCATACATATCATCCAAAGTAAATAGAGAGTAGAAAAAGGTATCACTCAAGTCAACTTCTACTAAGGTTCCCTCATGTGTGTACTCACTACTAGTTTTGCAATCATCACCATGAGTACTCTCAACAATAAAGTCACACAAAGTAGAAGGAGAAGTAGTTTACAAGACCACACATCCCTTACCCTTAAGAGTACTCTCATCTTCCAAGAAGAAATTTTCATCTTTAGGGGGAATGTTGTCACACCATAGTGCATTAGCATATCGGCTATAGCTTCCAAGGAAAGATTTACCATCATTTTAACCACTAGGTCTATTAGGAGTGTTTATATCATCTTCAAATAAGAAATTATACCTAAAGAGAACATGATCTATTTTACGGGCAGATTCGAAACAAGCATGTTCATCACTCACTAAAAGATCAATATCAAGTTTCAAAGAGATTTCAAGTATAAGAATATCCCAAGAATAGCTCTCGGGTTCACTCCATATTTTTTGACCAACATTTTCAAATACTTTACTCACTTGAGTTCTATTAAGCACATCACACATAATCTCAATTGGCGGGCAAGTTTCACACATAAGTTGATCAACACCAATTACACAAGACAATGTACTTTTGTTCAACATGTTGGCTTCAACACTAGGTGGACATAAATTGATCTTACAAGAAAAGTCAATTTTGTCATCAATAGGATCAACTAGTGTATCCACGCTCACAACATATACATCATCAACAAGAGGCAAAGAATCATTTGCTACAACTCATACTCAATATGCTACTACCCACACAATTATCATTCACACGCACCAACGTGTAAGAGTTATCTATTTTACCTTGCAGCTCACATGAGATATAGTCTTCATCTTGACGTGTGTCCAGGCAGCCCACTTGCTCCCTTGGACCTACCATACGATCCAATCTTTCATTCACTATAGCCATGTCTCAGGAAATAGTGTCAAGGTAGTCCAAAATGATATTGGTGACATTGTTGTCCATGGTTTGAGAGGTGAAAGCATCGGGTTCCATTGCAATTGTACCTAAAACAAAGAAAGAAAGAAACCTATAAAATGAACAAACAAGATTAGTAGCAAAAGCTCTTCACCAGCACTCATATACACTCATTTTTCTGATCTTTACAATAGGAGCAGCAAATATTGAAAGTTGCTTACACTCCGGTAGTCAATAAGATGTCAATTCTACTTGGAGGCCAGAATGAATTCTTGTTTGATCGACTCAAGACACAAAAACAAAATTTACTTAAGTACTTGAAACAAAGAAATTACTACAAGTTAAAATGAGAAAAACACAAAATAACAAAGACACGAAAGAAATGGATTCAAAGGACTAATTGGCAACCTAGTAGGAGTGTACTAGTTTGTTAATTAGTTCTAGAACCAAGTAATGAAACCAAGAATCAACAATTAGAAACTGGAAAAATTCCAAATTTGAGCTTATTAGTGATGTGTATAGTAGCAATAGTGATGTGGCAGCATGCAATTGGTCTTGGTCCCACATGAATTTTAGTCACAAATTTGAAATTTCAATGTTCACACAACTTGGAATGGAAGACAGTTGGTTTTGGAGGGAAAGTAAAAGTCTTGTACTCTTTTTCAACTTTTCAAACTCAAAAAATTGAGATTTGATTTTACTAGTCCCACAAGACAAGGTCCCTTGATTTAAGGAAAAGTGGTTGTCAAGTGTAGAAAGTGATGTGTGCTAGTCTTCTCACAAACAACTTTACAACTTTTGTCGTACAACTTTTTGGATTTATTTTACACTTTTTGTTGTCTTAAGTTGTAAGAATCGATGAAGAACAAAATGAACACCACAACAACCTTCAACATCACAATAACAACTTATTCAAGAACACAACACAACACCTCCAATTGTCAACAACAAGATACAACATACGACCATCTTCAAGTCACCACAACAATGGTCAATTTTATAAGCTCATCTTTAGATCTAGACACTTTTAGTGTTGGTGAGAAAGAAACCAACACTAGAAACACACTAAACAAGTAAGAAACTACTAGATCTAGTAAAAATCTTGGCCAAGACAACTTCACAAGAACAAGATCTTCAAGAATACTTTTTTTTTGAATTTTCTAACAAGCAAGCCCAAGATTTGATCTTGTAGGAACAAGATCAAACCGCGCTTTGATACCAAATGATACGGAAAATAAATCTAGAAACTGAAACTATAACTAAAGAAAGGAGATGAAGATAATAACAATGACACAAGATGAAACTAGAAATGGATTCAACACAAACACAAGAGAAACTACATAGAAAATAAAGATAGATAGTGAGACCAAGATTATTACAAGATTAAGAACCAAGTGTATTTTAACACTAACCCCTAATAAATGTAATAATCAAAACCACACTCTTACAATGATCACCAAGGAAATCCACTCACCTTAATATCCACCGTTTCTACGAAAAGGTCAATATTGGCTTTTCCAAGCCCTAACTAAGACTACACTAAGGTGGTCTACTCTCAAGAGAGAAGATTTTCAAGTGTTTCATACATTCATCATTCAAAACTAATGAGAAAATTCCTAAGAGAGACTATATAGTACATTACAAAAGAAATAAAAAATGACTCCAATGCCCTTAATGAGATGGGGTGGCCATGATAAGTGACAAAAATACCCTTAATAAAAGGAACCAAAACCGTGAACCACTAAGTATGGCCCAAACCTAAGAGTCCTCAAGTCATTAAGGCTCTAAGCAATCTTCCACACTCGGGTTTGTTTAATGGCACGCTCAAGACGACCGCTCCAAGTATGATCTCGTGCCCTCCATACGACCGAATCTTGATTCTTCACGTAGTGACCTTGAATGATGTCATCGAAAGATAAGGTGGCCATTTGACTTGTATCATAATAGGAATAAGTCCAACTATGACTTCTTCAAGATGGAGAATATAACGACCTAATTTTCTAGAACCAAAATATCACACGGTGCTCATGATCTCGAAGGACCACAAGCTAATCCTCTACTGATATCTGTACCTGAGCACCGCATAATACAGGTAATAAATGCAAAAAACTAGCAAACACTGGCCATAAGGTTCAAAATGTCTAAAATAATCAAAAGTAAAAATTGAACATTGATACATCTGAAAAGCCTCTAAACTGTCTAAACTGTGGAGTTGATGGGACATGTCCCCAACTAATTCTATCTACTGAAAATTAACTGGCTCTATATTAGGGGTCATCCTTGAATGAAAATGACTCAATACTACATCTACTGTTGCTGACTGGAACTGAGCTGCTAAGGATACCCTGGATCTCGTGCCTCTAAACCTATGGTGTAAAATAAAACACCATAGCACAAATGCGTCAGTACGTGGGAATGTACTAAGTATTCAAGATGAGGTAAGGCTAAATAAAAGGGCTTATGCATGAACAATTACTTAAACTAAATAATTATAAGAGTACTGAATGAGGACATATGCATGAATGCCCAAACCATAGCTGAAATCATCATGACTCTAAATATTAAGACTCAAAAGTTGCTTTACAAATGTCTAAACTCACTACTAATATAAAGATACTATATAACTAAATCCTTTGATATTGATAACTGAGTACTGAAGTTGAGATTAGTCCTATCTAGTGAGTGATCTTAGAAACTGATGATACAGAAGTTGATTAATTGAATCTACTCATATCAATAATAAGTAATGATTATGTTTGAGATTAGACCTCTATTTTTGATAATGAGAATACTCAACTGAATTTGAGACTGATATCAAGCCTATCTAACGAGTGATCTCTGGATGTGATAATGAGAATACTCAACTGAATTTGAGACTGAGATCAAGCCTATCTAACAGGTGACTCTAGATCTGATAATGAGAATACTTGACTGAATCTAACATTGAGGTTATGCCTATCTAATGGGTGATCTCTGGATCTGATAATACTAATACTGATTAACTTTATGAAAGACCATGCCTATCTATTAGGTGGTCCATGAATCTATGGAACTATATAAGTTCCTTACTGAGATAGGTGACTGTATCCGATAGTCCTAATTTCTGAGTTCTACTCTGAAGATTGATACTGAAACTGCAACTGTGGGAGTTCTCAGATAACCGACATGCCCTGAATATAAATTGGTGGGGTCTAACCAGTAACCCCAACTGGAAGGTTGTCAATACCATGCCACAGTTAAAGACCTCTACTCTGGTCAAGCCTCTCTAATGGGTGACCCTCCACAGAAATTCAATCCTAAGGTAGTATAATAGTCAAGCATTATTCTAATGGGTGACTCTTGGTCCTGTGCTGGCGACGCAGTTCTAAAGTTCAGGGATTGCTACTAACGACTCTACCTCTCTAACGAGAAAGCCATCATCCCTGCACTTCTTAGGATCTTTGAATTTTGAAAAGGATTCTTAAACTTCTTGGATGGAAGGGACCCAAGAATCAACATTTGCATACCTTAGTAAAATCTTTCTTGAAGGCTCTTGGAGAGTTTCTTGATTTCTTGATTTTTCTTAAAGAAGGGTTTTGATTTAGAGAAAACCCTAGCTTTTGATGTTATGGATGAGAAATGAAGCCCTCAGTTCGTTTAGGATATATATATATATATATATATATATATATATAAGGTTTAAAAGGGTGGGAAAAGACCAAAAAGCCTTTTTAAAAATAACATAAAATTTTTGATCGGGACATGCAATGATGGGGTGCGATGGTCTGTTGCTGGGTCAATGGTCCATCGCTGGGTTGATGGTCCATCGAACTGACTATCACACTGGACCAGAATTGGGACTTACAGCCTTGGTGCGATGATCCATCGATAGCTCAATGGTCTATCGGACTTCTCCATCGTACTCAACTAGAGAGTGGAATCACTACCTCGATGCAACAGTGGGGTGATACGGTCCATCACTATCTCGAAGGTCCGTTGACCCACTCCTTCCACCTGGGCGATGTAGATAGATTTTTATAAAATGGCCATGACTTCCTCGCCTGATGTCGGATTTCGACAAAATTGGTATCAATGAAAAGCTCATTCAATTCTCTACATGAAAAAAAGTAGACATTAGGGAAATTATACATGATTTAAAATATTTCTCACTTGGGAAGTCACTTCTTAATCTTATAGGGATGGAATTACACTTCACTTGACACACTCTAAGTCTTAGACTACGAGTGAATTTTGCGGGGTCTTACAATATCTCACTATTGGAAACATATGTCCTTGAATGTCGCTTGATAGGCTAAGAATACTGATTGACTAAACTTACTTAAGGAATAAGAACATCTGAAACATGATTATGAGACTGGAACTACTGATATTCTGAGCTCTCATGCTGGAAATGCATATTTGATGCATGGAATACTCGACTAAAGATACTCATAAGCTGAATTCTCATAAAAACATACATATTTGATGCATGGATGCCTAACTAAGTTGTTATCATGAATGCATGACTGAATACACTGAAAAGCTGAACTCTTTCTAGTGAACATGTATATCTAATGTATGAATGTTTGACTGAACTGACTCTCAAAATCATGACTAGCTATGCAATGATAATTGGTGTTAACTTTGTAAGGAGAGTCTGAACATGAAATTGAATGAGTCTAAGGACATTAAAGCACCATAATATTACGGGGTATCTCCCCCTTGGGACTCTATGTCCCTCTAAAAATATTTTTGTTAAATACTGGGGCAATGCATGGGGCACCAACGAACTAGTCATGATTGATCGTCTGAGATATGAAATGAATGCATGACTCATGCTGAAATATAAGCTCAAATGGGAGCAAAGAATCTAAACATGCATATCATAAGGATGAAGGACTCATAACATACCTGAATCTATGTTAGGGAACCTTTCCTGATCATGGTGAGCCAGAAGCGCATAAAGTCTGTTCTGATGCTAACCACTATTGGCATAGAAAGGGGTACCCTGCGAACGAAATTCTCTACCTCTCTAAGCTAGAACTCTACATTATCCATTCTGTGGCCTAGCTCACCATACCCAAAACACATATAACTACCAGCTCTACATACACCTAGGTGATTCTTGCCACACTCTCCACAAAGAGGATAGGTAAGCTCACTTCTCACACTACTCTAGGCTTTGGAACCTGGTGCTCCATCATGATAGATATCCCCAAAATTTGGTGTGGGTACACTAGCTGAGGATGGAGATGGGACTAAAAGCTTCTGACTATATTGAGAATGGCTACCACCCTGTGACCTTACCTGATAGAAACTATGACTATCTATTCTGTCTTTCTTATCCACTCGCTCTCTTTCTTTCATCTTATTTGCCTCAATTTATTATGCATGCATCATCAGTATAGCAACGTCCATATCTCTATTGAGCATATCAGTCCTACACTCTTTCAATACCAACCCGGACACACCAGCCACAAACTTACTCATACTCTCTCTAAGGTCAGCTATCAAATCAGGAGCATACTTAGCTAACTGGTTGAACTTAAAATAATACTCTTTCACTATCATGGAGCATTGCCTTAGGTTCATGAACTCTTCTACCTTATCTTGTATCATTTATAGTGGGAAGAAATTATCTAGAAAGGAATCCTAAAACTCCTGCCAAGTCATGGGAGCTGTATCCTCCCCTCTATTCTTCTCCCGTATCACTACCCAATCATGAGCAATATCCTTTATCCTATAGGATGCTAATACTACACTCTCCTCCTCAGAAATATGTATAATCTAGGTGGTCTTCTTTACCTCTTCTAGATAAAGCTGTGGGTCCTTACCTGCTACTGAACTAAAGAATTCTAGCGGGTTCATTCTCATGAAATATCTAATTCTGGCTGTAGGTGAACCCCCATCTTACTGAGGTGGGGCCATAGCCCGACGTTTAATTTGAACATTAGTTGTCATAGCTTGGGCTAGCGCCTGAAAAGCTGCCCGAAACTCTGCATGTGACATATTCACATTCTCAGGATCTACTGGCTGAGGTGACTAGTCATCAATCCTATGGGCATTATCTCTATGAGGAGGCATACTCTATAAATGGAAGACAGAGGTGGATTAGACTGAGGATCAACTTTAGCTCATGTTCACTCGCATGACATGAACACTGAAAGAAGGAAAACTGTTCCTAAAACATCTTATAGCCTTTTGTACATAAATGTGGCGCACAACACACCCATACACAAGACTCTACTAGAGGTGGCTTTTCAGAGCTCCTAGGACACTATTGAACCTTAGGCTTTGATACTAAGTTTGTAATGACCTAATTTTCTGGAATTAGAATGTCACACGGTGGTCATGATCCCAAAGGACCACAAGCTAAACCTCTACTAATATCTGTACTTTAGCACTACATAATATAGTTAATAAATGCGGAAAACTAGAAGAAACTGGCCATAAGATTCAAAACATCTAAAATAATCAAAACTAAAAACTGAACACTGATATATCTCTCTGAAAAGCCTATAAACTATCTGAATTATGGAGTTGATGGGACATGTCCCCAACTAAATCCATCTACTAAAAATAAACTGGATCTAATGTGATAATAAAATAAAGGTCATCCTCGAATGAAGAGGACTCAATGTTACGTCTACTACTGCTGACTAGAACTGAGCTGCTAATGGTACTCTGGATCTCGTGCCTCTGAACCTATGGTGTAAAATAAAACACCATAGTGAAAATGTGTCAGTATGTAGGAATGTACTGAGTATGCAAGATGAGGTAAGGCTAAATGCAAGGGCTTATGCATGAAAAATTACTTAAAATGAATAATCATAAGAGTACTGAATGAGGACATATGTATGAATGCATAAACCATAACTGAAATTATTGTGACTCTGAATATTGAGACTCAAAAACTACTGTACTGACATCTGAGCTCACTACTAATACTGAGATACTGCATAACTGAATTCTTTGATATTGATAACTGAGTATTGAAGTTGAGGTCAGTCCTATCTAGTGAGTGATCTCAGAAACTGATGATACTGAAGCTGATTAACTAAATCTACTCATATCAATGATAATAAATGATTATGTTTGAGATCAGACCTATCTAACAGAAGATCTTTGAATTTGACAACAAGAATAATCAACTGAATCTGAGATCAGGCCTATCTGACGGGTGACCTCTGTATCTGATATTGACAATAAACTATTGAATCTGAGACTGAGATCAAGCCTATCTAGCTGGTGATCTCTGTATTTAATAATGAGAATACTCAACTGAATTTGAGACTGAGATCAAGCCTATCTAATGGGTGATCTCTAGATCTGATAATGAGAATACTTGACTGAATCTAACATTGAGGTTATGCCTATCTAATGGGTGATCTCTGGATCTGAAAATACTAATACTGATTAACTTTATGAAAGACCATGCCTATCTATTAGGTGGTCCATAAATCTATGGAACTATATAAGTTCCTTACTGAGATAGGTGACTGTATCCGATAGTCCTAATTTCTGAGTTCTACTCTGAAGACTGATACTGAAACTGCAACTATAGAAGTTCTTACTTAACCGACATGCCCCGAATTTGAATTGGTGAGGTCTAACCTGTAACCCCAGCTTGAAGGGTGTCAATATTGTGCCACGGGTAAAGACCTCTACTCTGGTAAAGCCTCTCTAATAGGTGACCCTCAACAGGAAGTCAAGCCTAAGGCAGTATAATAGTCAAGCCTTATTCTAATTGGTGACTCCTGGTCCTGCACTGGCTATGTAGTTCTGGAGTTCCGGGATGGTTGCTAATGACTCTGCCTCTCTAACGGGAAAGCCATTTTCCTTGCACTTGCTTGGTACTAACTCCTACTCAAAACTGAAAGAATCTGAATTGATTCTTAATTGAACTTAGACTGAGATGAGTCTGTTGCTAATCATATTTCTTGACTGATCTGACTAAGTTAAGCTGAATTTGCTTGGTTTTATTATCTGATGGAATACAACTGAATCTCATTATCTGAATAAATGATACTGAGCTCTGGATAGATTACTCGAATACTACTGAGGTTTGAACTAAACACTTGAATACTACTAGATCTGAGCTGACTATTTAACTGAGGCTAGAATTCTAATGACACTGAGATTACTGAGATTACTGAGATTACTAAGATTTATTAAGTTTTGTATCTGTTTGAGAGTTCTGAGGATCGTGGCTTGACTTAAATTATCATGAAAACTGACATGGGCTATAGACAACAGCTAAAATTGTTGGGTATAAATACCTCTAGGACTCGATAACATAAAACTAAAACATAACCGTTCATGAATAATCATGACCATGGACATTCACTCACCATCACAATCACTAAAACATCTCTTCAAGCATTTAGAAATCATAAACATGTAACAACATAGGGAAAGATGCTATTGGCTCATACTCCATTCAACAAGGTCTTACATCAAACACTTAGTATGCACTAAAGAACACATAATTGGGGAATTTCATGCAATCATGTCACAATTCATTCACTAAGGCTTTTCAACAAACATTTTCCATGCATGAGCTTGCACACAATTGGGGATTTCTAGTCAACATGCTATAATGGCTCTAATTCCTTCACATAAGCATTTTATCAAACATATGGGGATCATGTTTTGATTATTCAACAATTTCTACACTTAATTAACATGAACACATAACTTAACAAACAACTTGAAGAGGTTTTATCATGAACATCAAATGACTATCACATACTATGGGTAAAGCTTGAAACCTCATACACAAAACATGAATTAAAACTCAATAATAGCATGAACTTCAATGTCAATCACATGAATCATGAAAACTCATAAACATAAGATCTTTGAATTTAGAAAAGGATTCTTGAACTTCTTGGGTGGAAGAGAACAAGAATCAACATCTTAATACCTTAGGAAACTCTTTCTTGAAGGCTGTTGGAGAGATTCTTGATTTCTTGTTTTTTCTTGAAGAAGGATTTTGATTTGGAGGAAACCCTAGCTTTTGATGTTATGGATTAGAAATAAAGCCCTCAGTTCGTTCAGGATATATATAAGGGTTAAAAGGGTGGGAAAAGACCAAAAATACCTTTTAAAAATGACTTAAAATTTTTGATCGGGACATGCGATGGTTGGGTGAGATGGTCCATCTCTGGGTCGATGGTCCGTTGAACTGACCATCGCACTGGATTAGAACTAGGACTTACTACCTTAGTGCGATGGTGGGGTGAGACGGTTCGTCCATAGCTCGATGATCCATTGGACCTCTCCATTGTACTCAACTAGAGAGTGGACTCATTGCCTCGATGCAATGGTCCGTCGCTAGCTCGACGTTCCATCGGCCCACTCCGTCGCACCTGGGGAATGAAGATAGCTTTCTATAAAACGGCCATAATTTCCTCATCCGATGTCGAATTTCGATAAAATTGGTATCGATAGAAAGCTCATTCAATTCTCTATATGAAAAAAGTCAATATTAGGGAAATTCTACACGGTTTAAAATATTTCTCACATGGGAAGTCACTTCTCAATCTTTTAGGGCCGAAATTATACTTCACTTGACACACTCTAAGGCTCAGACTATGAGAGAATTTTGTAAGGTCTTACAGTGAACTGCACAGATATTTTACCAATATGTTGATATCTTTCTAAGTGTATGAGTGACTGTAAGAGTTACTTCCTCTATTTAACAACCACTCTCCAAAGAGTCTTTTATGTGGTCAATCTTTTATATTCTATTGGACTCTTTAACTCATCAGTGTTTGTTGTTTATTCAAAGTCCTTCAAGTCAATCTCCTTGCCTAGGTAGAAATCCCTTAACAACTCAACGTCAAATATTGATTTTTACTTGTCCTTAAACTCTTTACCACCCATGATCAATATTGTGAGTATATCAGAAGAGCTTATCCATTTCTGACTTTAAGAGATCTTATTTGTACCTCCTAGCGAGATCTGAACCCTATCATCATGTGATTGGACCAGCTTTAGTAACATATTTCATTCACAACCACCATTCATAATCATAATTGCTACAAAACACTATTTTTGGCCACTACCTTATCTACCACCCCTATTATTTTAGTTATATGTGTCACTATCACAACTGTCAGCACCAACGCCAACGCCAATGCCAACCCCACCACCATCATCAAATACTACCGGCCAATCCCAACTACTAACCAACTCATCTATCACAACTAGAGCCACCGCTAACTACTACTAAAACATCATTAGCGTCCACACATTCTTTGGTCACCACCAGCACTATTGTCAACAATTTTGCTACCTCTACCCCCGCTTCAACCAGCATCATCGCTATAGTATATCTTTACTAATAATCATATTCACCATCACATCTAACAATATCTCTATTGAGATTCAGAGAATTTGATAAATGAAAGAAGAAAAAAAGAAAATATGAGAGTGATTTCCTATTGATAGAGAATGATAAAAAAAAAGGTACGTGTAATGTAATCAGCTTGTGTATTTATACAAAAGGTAGTTTGACTAACACTTTAACTAACTATTTGACTTTTAAAAATGCTCAAATTATACTATTGAATGGGTGTAAGTGATCGTTGTCAATATAAAACCCAACTTGGTTGGGGTCAAATCCCACAGGGAATAAGGTGTGAACTCAAGTCATTTGCGATTTAATTCACTGATAGTTCAATGTTTCCTGAAATGGAGGGTTTAGATTTAACAAGTAATTGTTTACCACTTTAATGTCGGAGTTGTAATCAAGAGTTTATGAAATAATCAGAATTATGTTCACTAGGGCTTACGGTACATGATAGATGCTAAAGGTGATTCAAGATTCTCATAGTGGATAGGATAACAAGATATGTTTCGATGTTATGCTTAAATGTCTCTTGACCTACTTAAGCATTTAATTCCTTAATCCTCTCAGACTTAGGAAATTTCTATTTAATTCCCAGATTTTACCTCAAAGTTAATCAACCTTGTTACAGCGCTGATTATTAAACGAAGTATTTCTGAGTCCCTGTTGATAATTTAATTCCTACTATGTTTGATTTATTTCTCAAGAAAATCAAAGCAGGTGTTTCTACTATTTGTAACCAACAGACGTTAATTAAAACTTTAGAATTATCAAGAGATCCTACCACCTATTGAATCTTGAATACTTAGCACCACATCAAGACCTACCCCTAGATCCTATAATTCAGGTTAACAGAGTTTATCCACTCATTATGCAATGAATGAAACACATAATTGAATTCATGATTTGAAAGATAAACTTACAGAGAAGAATAATAACCAGTGAATCATAGATTAGATCACAAAGGAAAATCCCAAGATACTAATAATAATCTCTCAAAATAGTTGAGTTGTTAAAGTCAAAAAGTAAAGAGAAAAATATCAAAATATATTGACTATCTTTGGAATAATGAAGATGATAAAAAAACTCTAAAACAAAGCTTTAAATAGTTTACCCTAATTATGGAAACAAAATCAAGGTTACATCTTTTTATCAGAATAGATGATGATGTACATAATAGCTTATCAGGAGTCTGACGGCTTATCACGGATGTCATCAGCTCCTCTTCACTTTTGGTTCTTGCTGTCTAAGACTGACGCCAACGCTGATGATTTATCAAGATTTTAACTGCTTATCACGAACATCGTCACATTTCTGCTCCAATTCTCATGTCCTGTCTAAGTCTGACGGCATCCTTGACGCCTTATCACCATCCTAACGGCCTATCACAAAATGTCATCATAGGCTTCAACTTATGCCAATTCTCTAGTTCAGGATGATGATATTCATGACGGTGTATCACACTTTTGACGTCCTATCACCAGATATCGTCACATGATTTAACTCAAACCAATTCTACGTCTACTGATGACAACCAACCTGATTGCTTATCACAGGGCTGACGACTTATCACAAGTGTTGTCAGCCACACTTCTCTTTAGATTTCTTCAAATTTCAAATTTTTTACTTCCATTCTTATGGGTTCTCTATCCTATCAGCTCAAACTGCAAAATCAAACATAAACAAATCAAAAATGACAAAAGTTGCTTAAGACTTTGTAATTATTCTCGGTTAAAGGCCTTAAATGTGTTAGCGTTTGCTCACATATTAACACCCTCAACTTAAAACAATTGCTTATCCTCAAGCAACTCAGCCCAACTAAAAGAATACGGAGCACTTTCAGCAGCCAATCAATTATTTAAGCTCAAAACATAGTCACCACCTCTAAGATCAGTCAAATTTAAAATCAATTGTGTATACCACTGAAAAACAATATTGCAACACAAGGGACTCAAGCTATGGCATCAATATTAGCAACAACAACCATGCATATACCAATGCTACACTATCTAAACAAGCAAGTAGCTAGCAACAATACCAGTGTGCTCTTACAACAAAGAAATCCCCCTCTACTTATATCAATAACCAAACATGGGGATAGTCAAAAGACTCTCACTCTCAAAATGAAGTTCCAATCAGTGTATACCAAGTACCATAGGCTTGCCTTTATTTTCATTACCAAGATCTTCAGATAGGCCTGCTAGGATCACTATAGGACTTTTTTTAGGCTTGTAATGTAGGCTAGGGGCTGGTATAATAGTCAAGGACATTTAGAGTAGCTATGTCTCCTTGACACTACACTAATCTCTTGGGGCTCACTTATTAACTTCTTTCTCTTTTTTCTTTTCTCTTGATCACATATATTCAAGTTGGGTGCTGTTTTTTTTACAACACCCAACTTTTATTCTTTTTGTTTTATTCTACCCTTCTTTATACTCATTTTACACCATGCACCCTTATGATAGCCACCCTCAACTTAGGCTATTTACCTAGGTCAAGGTGCATAGTGTCCCAGAAGGACCAGGGCCAAAATAAGTTTATTATGGTATAAATGGGAAGGTAAAAGGTGTCATAAGAAAGAAATGGTCAATTCAGGCTCAAAATAAGGATCAAGGGGTATTATGCACACAGGGAAGATTATTTTGGATAAAAGTGGGTAAATCAACAAAATGGCCTATGATCATTTCCTAACTCTTACCCTTTAACCATGGTAAGACTAACCACGCAAGTTTTGGCTTTAGCATGCAGATGGAACTAAGTATTTTCTTACACACACATGGCACACAAGTATATCATAGGCTACTACTTATCTAGTTCATGCAATAATTCAGCAGTGATCATCAAGCAATAAGAACTAATGCCACAACAAGATTCACAGTGGTGACAAGTAAATGTAATTCACACAGTTACGCAAACAGAACATTAGAGAGGTGTTCAAAATCAATAAAAAATATGTCAACTGCTTTCTGTACTTGTATTTCTCGTAGTCACTACAAAATATGTTACAAAAACATCCAACCCTACTCCCTCAACTTAAAATCAAAACAAAACTAAACTAAGGGTTAGAGTATACCTGGAATGGATTAATCCTGGGGTTCATGGGTTGCCTCCCATGTAGCACCTGATATAACATCGTGGCATGACTCAGGTATCTCGATTACTTCATGTTTCATCGAGATAGATAATGGTGACAATTTTCATCGACTCTTTTTGGACCAATACAAAGCTTGACGCGTTGCCCATTTACCTTGATTACTCCCCGACAACGGTGCCATTTTTAATAATGCTCAAATTATACTCTTGAATGGGTGTAAGTGGTCGTTGTCAATATAAAACCCAACTAGGTTGAGGTTGAATCCCATAAGGAATAAGGTGTGAACTCAAGCTATTTGCAATTTAATTCACTGATAGTTCAATGTTTCCTGAAATGGGGGGTTTAGATTTAACAAGTAATTGTTTACCACTTTAGTGTCGGTGTTGTAATCAAGAGTTTATGAAATAACCAAAATTATGTTCACTAGGGCTTACGGTACATGATAGATGCTAAAGGTGATTCAAGATTCTCACGGTGGATAGGAAAACAAGCTATCTTTATCAATGTTATGCTTAAATGTCTCTCGACCTACTTAAGCGTTTAATTCCCTAATCCTATTGGACTTAGGGAATATCTATTTAATGCCCAGATTTTACCTCAGGTTAATCAACCTTGTTATAACACTGATTATTAAACGAAGTATTTTTGAGTCCCTGTTGATAATTTAATTCCTACTATATTTGATTTCTTTCTCAAGAAAATCAAAGCAGGTATGTCTACTATTTGAAACCAATAGACATTAATTAAATCTTAATAATTATCAAGAGATCCTACCACCTATTGAATCTTAAATATTTAGCACCACATCAAGACCAATCCTTAGATCCTATAATTCAGGTTAACGGAGTTTAGCCACTCATGATGCAATGAACAAAACACATAATTGAATTCATGATTTGAAAGATAAACTTATAGAGATGAATAATAACCAGTGAATCATAGATTAGATGACAAAGAAAAATCCCAAGATACTGATAATAATCTCTCAAAATAGTTGAGTTATTAAAGTAAAAAAGTAGAGAGAAAAATATTGAAATATATTGACTATCTGTGGAATAATGATGATGATAGCAAACCCTACAATAAAGCTTTAAATATTTTACCCTAATTATGGAAACAAAATCAAGGTTACAACTTTTTCTCAAAATAGACGACGACGTCCGTGATAGCTTATTAAGAGTCTGATGGCTTATCACGGATGTCGTCATCTTCTCTTTACTTTTGGTTCTTGCTGTCTAAACACCGATAGCTTATTAGGATTTTGATGGCTTATCATGAACAACGTCATATTTCTACTCTAGTTCTCATGTCTTGTCTAAGTCTGAAGACATCCTTGACTCCTTATCACCATCCTAATGACCTATCACAAAATGTCATCATAGGCTTCAACTCATGTCAATTCTCTGGTTAAGGATGACGATATTCATAATGACATATCATACTTTTGCCGTCCTGTCACCAGATATCATCACAAGATTCAACTCAAACCAATTCTCTATCTACTGATGATGACCAACTTGATAGCTTATCACAGGGTTGACGACTTATCACAAATGTCGTCAACCACACTTCTCTTCAGATTTATTTAGATTTTAACTTCTTTACTTCCATTCTTGTGGGTTCTCTATCCTATCAGCTCAAACTATCAAAATCAAACATAAACAAATCAAAAATGACAAAAGTTTCTTAAGACTTTGCAATTATTCTCGGTTAAAGGCCTTAAATGTGTTAGAATTTTCTCTTACATCAACTTTATATACAAAGTTTGTTTTTCCCTTAATACTTTAAGTAATAGACTACTCAATACTCCTTCTTAAATAAGGAGGTGCAAATATATTTAATACTCCTAGTTTGGCACATAGGTATTGATGTTGAACTTTATTTAGCCTTTTAGTTAACAAGTCTGTCTGATGTTCCCTTTTAGTAAAGTATTGTTTCTTGATCATGTCCTTTTGAATCTTTTCTTTTATGAAGTGACAATCAATTTTGATATGTTTTGTTCTCTCATGGAACACTGGGTTGGCTTCTATTTATATTATTACTTTATTGTCTATTTGAACATGTACTAGTTGAGTGATTTGAATTCTAATTTCCTTGAACAATCTCAGTATCTAAATCAATTCTGTAGATGTATATGCTAAGCTTCTATACTCAGCTTCTGCTGAGCTTCTTGAGATTGTGTTATGCTTCTTTTATTTCTAAGATATCAAAGAATTTCCTAGTTTAACAAAGAATACCACTACTGATTTTTTGGTATTGTATAGCCAAGGCTTCTATCTGTTCCTTCATATCATCTATCCACCTTGTATTTTGTATAGCCTCTTTGTAGGATAAGGGTTCAGTTTTCTAAGAGCTAGCAGCAATAACAGAGTGATAAGAGGCAGGTACGTGATCGTAGGATATGTCATGTGCTAAATTGTAAGGATTTTTTGACTTTTTTAGTAAATACAAAGTCTTTCATCCAAAGAGGTGGTTCTTTAGTTCTTGAAGACTTCTTGGAGTTCATTGGAATAGATGTTAAATTGTCACTTGTAGCAGCAGGTATATAAGGATTTGAATAAATTGATATGGCTGGATCACCAGTTTGATCGACACTTATTGAATCTGGTACTTCATCATTATAAAGTGGAATTTAATTAGAGAAAACATCTAAGAAAAGAGGTTGCTTATTCTTCTTAACAAACTTTAAAGAAAATAACTCTACTCTAAATTCAACATCTCTGTTGACAAAAAATATGTGATTAGATTGGTCAAATATTATATACCCCTTTTGAGTGTTTGACTAGCCCATATGCAAAACAGTAATAGATCTTGATTTAAGTTTATCTAATTCATTTACTGTCTTGGCAAAGCATAAACATCCTAAAGTTCTAAGATGTCTAAGTGAAGGAGGAACTTTATATAATATCTCATAAGGAGATTTGTAGTTGAGCATTGAGGAAGGCATTCTATTTATTAGATGTGCAATAGTAAGAATATAGTGACCCCAATATCTTGTTAGAATATGAACCTGAAATCTAATAGCTCTACAGACCTCCAATACCTGTTTGTTCTTCCTCTCAGCAACACCATTTTGCTGAGGAGTGTAAGAACAAGATGTTTGGTTTAGGATACCAACTTGTTCAAACATAAAACCACATACAGAGTTGACAAATTCAGTTCCATTATTTAATCTAATGATCTTAACTTTTCTCTCAAATTGAGTTAAAATAAAAGACAAGAACTGTTTAAGTACAACACACACATCAGATTTGAGCTTAAGTAAAAATAGCCAAGTCATTCTAGAAAAGTCATCAACAATTGTCAAAAAGTATTTATTGCCATATGTTGTCATATTTTAAGGTCCCCGTACATCAATATGTAACAATTCAAAGCACCTAGTACTCTTTATAGTACTTGCAGGAAATGGTAACCTTACTTGTTTAGCACAGGGACAAACAAAATAATTTTTGACAATGCTACCACAATTGTCAAAAGTAGAAGGAAATAGTTTGTACAGAACTTTAGATGATGGATGACCAAGCATCTTATGCCACAATTCAAGATTGAACGTAAATCCTTTATTGTGATTCCAGAGCTTGAAGTTAAGAGATATAACCCATTTTTTCGATACCAATCGCTTTCACCTTCCCATTGTAGAGATCCTGAAAGATAAAAAAAAGTTAGGAAAAAAAGCCACTAAACACTGTAAGGCCTTTGTTACCCGAGATACAGATAGAAGATTGAAGTTAAACTTTGGACTGTGTACCACATTATCATGTTTTTGTCCTCTAGATGTTATACTAGATCCAATATGAGTGACATATGTAATATCACTAGTAGGTAGAAAAACTTTTCTCTACTTGTTACTATCTAATTTAACAGTATCTATTAGGAGGCTTTCATCAGCTGTCAAATGGTTTGTTGCTCCTGTATCTACAACCATGTATTAATATTGTTAATAGCTAGTAAGGCATTAGTCATATCTACAGTGTTAGTTACTGAAGTAGATTGAGGTTCATTCAGCAAATTTAGAATTTGAGCATATTGATCTAGAGTAAAGAAACAAGGCATCTGAGTTCCACTAGACTTTGAACATGTATTAGGACCTTGAGAAGTTGAAGCTTGTGAACTTTACTATCCCCTTTCACCAGATGTAAACTTAGGAATTCCACAATTCTTGATTGGATTTTTAGCAAGCATATTGTAAGTAATAGATTGAGAAGTGTAACCATTAGAAGCTCCCCCTTTTTTCTTGAACCTTGAGTCATTAGGATACCCAACAATTTTCCCTAGTGTGCCTCTTTAACTTGCAAAAATCATATTGTAAATTATAGTTCTTGAATTTTGGAGAATTACTTATTCTAGCACTGTATAAGGAAATTGATTCATAACTTCCAAAATTAATACTAGGATAATTTCCTAAATTAACACTAGGAGATGCACCAAGAATTCCAGAATTAGCAGTAGTCATACTCTTCTAATTTTCATCACTAACTAACATTGCATATGCCTGATTAATTGTGGGCTATAGGATTATGAGCAAGATTTGGCCTTTTTCTTGATTATATGAATCATTAAGGCTCATAAGAAATTGATATAACTTTTGTCTTTGTAAATAACTCAAAAAATCCTTACACTTATCACAGTTGCAACCAGGTAAAGGAATCAATATTTCATATTTATCCCACAAATCCTTCAGCTTTGAGTAATTAATAGGAATTGACAGAGTACCTTGGATCAAAGTTGCAACACTCTGTGAACATTGAAGTAATGGGATCCATCAATTTTGTCAACTCTAAGATCTTCCCAAATTGAGTGTGCACTTGAAGCATAAGCCACCAAATCAAATTTTGAGCTACTGAGTTCATCAACCACAAAAGAACAATCGGATTACAACGTTCCCATTAATTACTATATTTTGCTGAAAGTTTTTTTTCTCCATGACCCATCTAAAATTCCCAGTTTGTTGTGACCCAATAGTATTATTATCATTGATCTTGACCATAATACATAGTTTTCAGTGCCTACCAGTTGGAATAAAATCAACAATATACCACTTATGTCTTCGGGATCCTAATACAGTAAATATGTAGCTTCAGTAGTAACTCCAATTCCAAGATTCTTAGTAGTTCAATCGAAAATAGATGTTTGCCCCAAATTTTTAGTTTCTGCCATTGTTGGCTCTTTTAAGAGACCTTATCAAATACAAGAATCTTTGAAGAGTTTGAGCGAAAGAAGAATTGAAACATCATGTGCTCTTTTACCATGTTAAGATTCAGAGAATTTGATGAAGGAATAAAGGGAAAAAAAGCAAAAACAAGAACAAGAGATAAGAAGAGAGTGATTTTTTATTGATAGAGAATGATAAAAAAAAAGGTACGCACATGATAAAAAAAGGTACGCATAATGGAATCAGCTTGTGTATTTATACACAAGGCAGTTATTAACTAATTACCTATAACTAACACTTTAATAGTTCAAGTGTCCTAGGGTGTCTGTGAAGCCATGTCTAGTAGAGTCTTGCGGAATGGTACGGAGACGTCTGTAATTTTCTTCAAGAGGCTACAGGGCATTTAGGAAATGTTTCCCTTCTTTCAAGTCTCAGAACGTTCCATAAAAAGGTTTTCTAAATTTATATAAATTCTCATCTTACTCTATTCAGGCCATCTCTACCTTATATCCAAGGTATCAGAAATAGTTGATCTTAATTCTCCATAGATAGCTATGGAATTGTAAGAGATCTAAAAAGTATTCTATCAATGCTTTTGTGTTTCAAAAACTGAAGTGCTTTATCAGGCCTGTAGAAATCATGCACTAAGCCTGAGTCAGATATGCTTTCAAATTTCTCCTCAAAATCCATAATGATAATCTATATTTCTTTATCTATGTAATTTTCTTGAGGTAACATGTTTGGCAAGTTTCAATTTCCTCCTCAGATAATGCTCTTATAATTGCTAGCAGAAGTTTTAAAAGTTTCATAAAGTGGCTTGAGAGGAGCCTTCTAGTGTGTGATAAGTCCCTCAAATTTAAGTTATGACCTCTTTCTTATGAGTTATTCAATTAAGACAGAGTGAAGTGTATTCTTAGATCATTGAATATCGTGTGTCAAGTTTTTATATTTTGTAATATATAATCTTGTGTCTAGGTATTTTGAAACTCAAATTCTAGTGAAGCTGTGTGGGGCCTATTTTGATTCACTAGCATAGTTGCTTTGTTATTCATCTAATTTTCTTGTTCAAAACACAAAATAAAAGTCTAGTGAAGCCATGTGGATCTATTTCGATTAACTAGCATAGTTTCTTTGTTATTAATCTCATTTTCATGTTCAAAATACAAAACCAAAGTCTGGTGAAGCCGTGTGAGGCCTATTTTGATTCACTAGCAACTTGTTCTTTATCTTGTTGTTATTGTGTTAGTTAAAAGTGTGGGTTTAGAATTGTAGTGACAAGAAAGGCGGTAAGGGCTATTTATTGAATATGTATAGCTGAATTTTTACTTATGATTGAATTAGTAAAGAAGTGATATACCTTTGTTTGTTAGTTTAGTGAAAGGTAGAGAAGGAATTATTAGTTAAGGTGGATTGTTGTTTGCTTGGGGTAAGGAAGGAGTTATTGATGGCATTTGTGGTGTTAGAAAAGTATAGGTTATTGATGAAAGTATTTGGTGGTTGAGTGAGGTTTCCTTTGGGTTACAGAAAGGAGTTTAGCTGAAATTTATAGAGATGTGAAAGAAGTTTAGGTATATAGAGAGATAAATAATAATGATGTGTAGAAGGAGGATGCATTAGTAGATATAAATAATATAGGCCCTATAATTTTGGTCAATTATTGTTATTATGAGGATTTAGTGGACTAGTGTTTCTTGATGTCTTATTTTATAGTTTCCAAGTGAGAATAGTATATGAGGTTGTGATATTCGTCATGGTTAGAACTAGACACGAAGTTTGAATAGTAGATGATGATCAAGGAGGGGATAAGGATTGCTTGGTTAGTGATGCTAGTTATATGGAGGTGAACTAATAGGCTTGAAATAGTGAATGCAAAAATTTAAGTTTATTGATTTGAGATTAAGTATGATGTTGTAGCTATGAGGTAGAGGTGTACCCAAGGTGATATGAGGTTGCATTATTTTCTAAGTTTAATAAGTATTGTATCTGGTTAGTAGTACCCTTGAGTTTTAAGTGGAAGAAGCATAGTGTCTAGTACATGGTACTCTGGATAGCTAAGTGAAGGATGATATATAAAAGGGATTGTTCAAGAATGAAGTTAGTAAGTTCGAACTATAGCTTATGCGTGCGAGTGTAGCATTTAAGTATGGACCGTTAAAGCAAAGATATGCCAACTCACTCTTAGGAATGTGAGATAGATCCTTAAGTTTAGAAGATGGCTTTAATATAAGGAGGAGATAGTATAAGACCCTTTAAGATTCTAGCTCATTTCAGTTCCTTGTTGCATGAAAAAAAATAGGTCCCAAAACTTAGAAATTCTTAACTAAGTGCCAAGACTTAGTCTTTTCCAAGCCTTCAAACTTTGAGTATTTTGTTCATGACCTTCGAAAGTTAATTTTCAAGTTGATTCATGATTGGGGGAGTCAATAGTACATCTTGGGTGAGTTTCGAATTATTCAGACCATGTTTAGGGCATGTTTGGATGCCAAACCAGTAGCATTATGCAATATGCATGCTCCATTCCGGTGCTCTATAGCGTGCGATGCACACTCCACTGCACACTTTCTTATTTTTTTCTCCACCTCCTAGTTCATCATATTAAAGGACCAATGCTTATATACTTCATGCATATTCAAGCTTATTCTCAACTTTTAGTAAGTAAGTAACCACTTTACTCATGTTTCAGAGTATGACCAGTTTTTAGAAATCATGGTACTAGTGAAGTTCGCATTATATCATGTATGTCCTCAGCTTAGATTTCTTTAATGAATCCATGACTTTGATATTCTATTCCTCATGCCTCAGATAAGTGTTAAAGTTATGTGTTGTAGTCTTTCGTGCTTTAGGTTCTTATGTGTTAGCCCTTTGGTGACCTCTTCCTATGTTAAGATAGTGGCGATGATAGTGGATAAGCAATGGTTTAAATGAGAGAGAGTTGATGACCCTCATTAAGAAAGATTATTTGTGCTTTTCTATCTAAGGCTAAAGTATGAAGTAAGATTGAGGCCAAGTCTCTAATACATGTCATGGTTAGTTAAAATTTGTGTATATGTTCTTAAGAATGGTGCAAGAAAGTTGCTATTGATAAAGGTTTAGAGAATATGCGAAGTATACCTTTATGCGATTTTTCCTTGAAATTCATATGTGTTTTAATGATAGGCTTGAATGTCATGTTGGGTGTAAGTGGACGGATGCAATATGCACTAGTGAATCAATAGTAAGTGTTTCGAGTTAGTCATTGAAGTGGTAAGGCATGTTATGCTCAGGGTGTGAACTCTAAAAAGATATAGAATATTGAACCTTGTGGTTTAGACTAGTATTGTGGTTTGGCATGTTGTATCTTGTGATTTAGAGTTAGGCTTGATCATGGTGAGAGAACTTAATTTAGTTTAGACCTTAGTAGAAAGATTTCACAGTGCCAATATAGGAATCATAAGTTGAATCAAATGAGTATTGTATTTAAGGGGAATAGTATAGTTGAGAGAGCATTTGAGAAGTGATGCTAAGCTTGAAAGTAAGAAGTTTCATTGCCCAAGGCCTAGAAATTCTAGCATACTTATAATCTAGATGTCTATGTTCCAAGCTATAGAGTTGTAGCAATATTGTAATCTCTTATTCAGATGTCTTGTTGAAAGCATGCTCATAGGTCTTTGCTCCCTAATATCATCAGTACTTCCTAAAAGAGTGTTAAAGAAATACCTTATTTGGGTGTGAGCATTCAGTATGAATCAGTCCATGTAGCCAGCAGTCCAGTTTAACAATCAGATAGACAAATTTCTATAGTTTTCCATTTTTTCGATTTATTCTAGTCTTACTACCTGAAGTTTCCTGAGTATATACATTCAAAGAAGTAATGCGTTTGCATGCATGCAAATTATGAATTCATCTCAGTTTATGCATCAGTTTCAGTTTCAGATATTAATTCATGATTCAGTTTATATCAGTTGTACAGGATAGCTCAAAGACCAATATTCCTCTGTGTTTCAGCTTAATTATTCACATTCGAGGACGAATGTTCCCAAGGGGGCAATAATGTAATACCTCATTTTTTCGTACTAGAATTCTAACCGTTGTTTCTACACGTCTAAACTCTAATCCAAGTGATTATCATGTGAATATAAGTTTCATGATTATTATCCTAGTCTATGGTGTAGTTTAGAGGTGAAAAATGTTCATAGCAATGACCTAGAACAAAGTTGAACTAAGATCAATTGAGTCATCCAAAGTTCGACATTTAATTCTACAAGAGTCTACTTCAAACATGTATATCTCTTAATATACATTGAATTTTCCATCCCAAGACCTATCAAATTGTATATAATTGAATTATCTTTCCAATGATACCAATTTTGCAAAAATTCGATACCTGAGCAAAAAGTTATGGCAATTTTAGTGGCGAGGCAGTAGCACCATCCGATAAGCGTGCGACGCACGCTCTATCGCACGCTAGTAATTTTCAGGTTCTGTTTCCTTGTTTTTAAGGGAAAAAATAGTATTTTCCAACCCCTATCCAGCTATAACATGGGATTAAACTCCCATAACACCAAAATAAGTTTACTTTCTCTCAAAATCACCAAGAACACTCATTAGGGTTTCAATAAGTTTACTTTCTCTCAAAATCACCAAGAACACTCACTAGGGTTTCAACCTAAAAATCCAAATATCTCAAGATTCAACCGCACATTTTCAATAATTTTTCAAGATTTGAATTCCCCACTCCGAGGGACACAAGAAGCGCCCATTAATCTCAAGAATAGCAATCTGAAGTCAAGTGTTCATTCAAAGCTTCAAGTTTAAGGTATGTGGGGTTTCGAACAAGAACACCCTTTCGTTCTTGTGCTCAAAAACTTATTTTAGATTATAAATTACTGAATTTTTGATTATTTTTCATGAAATTCAAGTTGGGGTTTACACCCATGGTTGTTAATTACAAGCTTATAAGGTTTTCAATGATTTAGATGTGTAATTGTATGACTAATTTCACATATTTATGCAAGTAATGTGATTTTTCAGTTTTTTCCAAGTGAGTTTAAGCACTATATTGTGATCCTTGATTTCTATATTTTGACATTGTTAAAGTATTTTCAAGAAGTCTATTGAGTATGATGTTTTTCTATGATATTACATGAGTATGTTTATATTTTCATGCTTATTGCTGAATTTTTCAGATTTTGAGTTGATTCATCAATATTTACATTATCAAGCATGAATCTTTTGGTGTTTTAATACGAGTTTGATATATGGGTCACTAACCCCTATTTAAAGATTGTTATTTTGACAATGAGTTATTGAGGACTTTTAAAGAATTGCAAGAAGTATGTTTATATTCCCATTATTATGAGATTTTTAAAGCTTTGATGAAAGCCTTCAAGATTTCAAGAAAGAAGTGAGTTTTGAACCCAAGTAAGAAAAGAAATCCACATTTGATCGATTTATTATAAAAGGAGTAGCATATTGGCTCCTGATGCAAATTGTTGAATTGTTTATTGTGGATTTTTTTTAAAGATCTGAGCTAAGTCCGGGAGTAGCCTTTAGCACCGAGCGGGAGGTATAGCGGTATGGTACTTTCCTAGAACTACGTGCCCCCATAGGATGTGAGCCTGAGACTGATATAGTGATCACTAGTGAATGAAAATTTAGGTCCTACTCCGATGGCAAGGATAGGACAGCTCTCCCCAATGTGGGTTAGACGTTGGAATCCATGTAGCTCACATGGTTTATGTCGGTTATGAGAAACCCCCAACGTGTGCGTGTGTACAATTCTATCTAAGATGAATGTATATGTTTTGAAGGATTGGTTTTGAGAAAGTTATTGTTTCCGAAAGATTAAGATGTTTAAAGAGAATGGTTTTGAAACTTGATTACTCTATATGTTTGAAACTAAGGAAGAAGTGAATTGAGAACTTATTGAAATGGCTCACGTGTTTTATTTACATGCATCATTTACTAATGATTTTTGATGATTTATCTCATGATAAGTGAGTCTTTCATATCAGCATGCATGTCTCTTATAAACTTGTGATATTTGATTATTGAAATTGCATACACCCCCATATGCTCGGTACATTTCCATGGTATTGACCCCCCCCCACACCCATGTGTGGGCTACATTTTCTTCGAATGTAGTGCACCTTCAGATCCAGTCAGTTCACGGCATCCAATTAGCAGGTGATGAGTCCTTTTGATTCAATGGCTCGAGTCAATTATGCAGAATTAATAATGTTGTATTTTCTATATTCAGTCATTTTAAGTGGGGATAGTCGGGAGTCATGACCCGCTTACCTTGAGTCAGTACTAGTAGAGGCTTCATAGACAGTCAGTAGAAGTTGATGTATTCAGTTTTAGTTTTGGTTGTACAAGAACAGTTGTAATCTTGTAAATTCAGTTATGTGTCGATCAAATTCAGAAGAGTTATTTTTCGCAAATTTATATGGATTTATACTTTTTGTTCAGTTGCTTATGAGTTATGCAAGTAGAAGGGTTAGCTTGGGGTCACTTGTGACCCTAAGCACCGCGTGACATCTCGGGACCCGATTTTGGGGCGTTACATTATATCAATCCATACCCGTACCTGGTAAATCTTTTCTTTTAGCAAATTGCTTTGAAAGTTGTTTTAATGACAATCTGTTTATTATGGAAAGGGCTCGTTTCTCTGACTATTTTTCCCACCGATTTGAACATAAATAGATCACATGCATATTTTTGCTTACTGATTTAGGGTAATTTAGATGAAATAATCTCTCCATAATTGATTAATTGATCCTAAAATATTTTTCCTTGATTGAAAATATTCTCTTTTCCTTTTTTATGCGTGGGATGACTAATTTATTTGACAAACGTAGAGGTAATTTTAATATTTATGGAAGGAACTTCATTGATTGAAAACATCAAATATTCTTTTCCCTTCTGTACTTGGGCGGAATGATTTTTTTCTACACTATATAACAAACCCCTCTCTTTTTATTTAGGGGACACAACTTAAGTTCCACAATTCACAATCACTACTCTCTTAACAAAAATAATTGGCTACTTTTATACAAACACAATTAGATACTTTAAAGGTTCTTTGGTTCTCCTGCAAGGCTGCTGAAAAACACTTTGCGTTTTTCACTAGTAAAAATTGCTTGGGTTTTGTTACTCTTATTATCTCTTTTACTGCTGTTACTGGTAAGTTCACGAATAGACGCAATTATTCTATTCTTTGTGTATGTGTTGACTACTTGATAGTTTTAGGAACATGCCTATAAGAATACTTTGATATTTGTTCTTGTTTGTTTGATATTATTTATTGTTTCGCAGGCCTAAATAGACACGAGATTCTGAAGAGTCACTCGGGGATATGGAAAGAATTGTCGTTTAATTCTTTTCTTTAATCTAATTATCACTTATGTTGTAATAGCATCTGTAAAATGTTATTATTGTAATAATAATTTTTGGGGACTGCTTTGGGGGCAGAGAAATACATGCTTTATGAATTGTATTGGTAGGCACTGATTTAGGTTTTATATTCGTTACGTTCTATGTGAATCACCAAGGCATACAAATTTAGTATTGATTAACATACACAACATTTAATTCATTTATTAATTAGTTTGATTCCATTGTCATATTGAGCATTAGACTTCAATAATCTTAATGTGTCACTATGTGTCTAGCATGTTAACATAAATTGAGCATGATAAAGTAATTTCCAGTAGATTAAATGTTTAAAAAATCAAATGTTTCTATAGCAATTGAACAATTTCATACATTGCGATAATTTCATACATTGCGATAATTTCTTAGTCTTAAGAAATAAATTCTCACATGTTTCAGCATTTAAATATATCTTTTGCATATTAAAGTGTTTTAGCATATTTCAATGTCAAAATTTCTATATTTTTAGCATATTAAATAATGAATGAGCCAGTTTTGACATTCTAGTATGTTGACTCAAATTATTGCACTAGTAATATAACTTTCAGCAATCAAGTTTGCTTTACTTTGCAAAAATAATTTTCAGCGCAACAATACATGTAACATGACATTTCATTTTTAGTATGTTAAAAATTAACCTATCATTATAAATCTGAAGCATGAATTAATTTTACCATTTAATATATTATTACCATGTTAATTTGACATTCATCATATCAACCTATTTTTGACATATAGCATGTCTGCATTAAATATAAGTATGCTTACACAGTAAAAAATACGAACATGTTGAATTTCTAACACAACAAATTAATTGTTAGTATATCAATCAATGCCCAGCGTTTCAAGATACTAATTCACTAATCTTCAGCATGTTTTAGGCATTCTAGGAAATTCTCTACATATTAACATGAAATTGCTATGCCTTAATATTATTTTCAGCATATTTAAATACAATTTCAGCATGTTAAATATTAGATTTCTAGGCCTCTTGATACGCCCAAATTACAACTCTCGTTAGAAAGTGTAAGCGGTCGCTGTCAAATATAGAACCCAACTGGGTTGGGTGTCGAATCCCACAGGGAATACTATGATCACTAAGTATTGCGATTATTATTAGACT
>NC_061120.1:205154130-205180045 GCF_002878395.1 Capsicum annuum
TCTCGAACCCAAAGTGTACAACCAATTATACGAACTCTCCAAGAAGTTAATCCTGCTAGGGCATTAACATGTAAAATAGAGGTTGGAAACCCTATTTTCTCGTCACACTCTCTTTTCCAAACAGTAACTTTTCTATCGAACAAGTTATTGCTATAATGGCGCATTCCCTATGTTTGCAACCACGAGAATTCAATCAAAATGAAGAGAGTAATGATATAAGTGCCGTGACACATCATAAATTCAAAAACCCATAGCAATAGAGAGTATACTACAAGGTTTCCATAACCCTAACAAATAAGCTTAGCTACTCATGAATAAAACAGAAATCAACATAGAAATATTCATCATACCAAAACTTAGAACGATCTAAGTGATGAAGATGACTAGCGAAATTAAGAGAGAAACACGTTTCTCTCTCTCTGTCCTCAAGCTAAGCGTCTCCCTTGTTTTCAAAATATTACAGAACGTGAATTATGTGAATAATGAACTAAAAATTCAGCAATCATGCTTTTTATAACATCCTTCTCTAATAAATTGCTACTGCATCCTTAACTATTTAAAAATATTGAGTTTGCCCGGGAAAAAGTTCACATGCGTCCCATTCAGTCCAAAAGCTGCTTCCCTTTTTATGTGAAGTTTTCCTTTGCTGTCCACAGGTCCCCAAAGTGCTGAAATCTTCCTCATTAGTACCTGAAAAGCATGCTAATCACATAGGCCAGCTCACTTAACTAAAAATAGACTAAAAGTGCAAGAATTATGTATTTTATTCTCAAAACTTAGCTAAAACATGGATAAGTTATGGTGCTTAGACGTATAAATACGCCCAACATCACCTCTTCACATACTTCTAGCTGGTTGAACATTAAGTGTTAAGAAACTTAGCATGTCATGAGCATAATTTCTTGACACATTCACCACACTTTTGACACCCTTTTAATACACATTATTGCATACACGAATCACAGTTGTCATTTTGTCACCACTTGTTGAACATTTAGACATCATGCCTATAGGTTAATCAATAATAGTAATTTGTCTATGTATGCTTTCATATTAATAAACATTAGTTATCCAAGAGGAAAACGTAGGACTATTATGTGTTAGTTGTTGTCCAAAGTGTTACGCGCTTCGAGTCCTAGTCAACATAGCTTTACTTTTGTCTAGAACACAAATCCAAAATAGTAAAGTCCAACGCCTCTTAGACGTTAGGTGAGACGTTAAGTATTATTAAAAATGTTAGTTTTATCCTTGTCATAGAAAGCCCTTAGACTTGGCATCTAGGCTAGGTGGGGTGGGACGGGTAGTCATTTGGAAGTGATGATCCCAACAGATATTAACGGCGAGGCTAATGACATTATTACTTGTCTAAGATTTCGGCCCTTGGGTCGAATGATGATTAAACAAATTGGGTTTCTGATCCTAATAAAACCAAAAAATTTCTTTGTTTAATTGATGAGTTGTTTATTCCTTTATTTACTTTGTATGCTAATTTGTGGGATAGTTAATTTATTGTAGAAGCAGTCCCCTTTATTACAAATTATGTCACTTCTTTCTTCTCGCTTGTCTTATTTACATGTTTTATTTATTTTTATCACTTAGATAATCAACAATTAGAATTAACAAATGACATGTGTTTGCTTATGAATTACTTCATCACTTAGTTAACACTTAAGGTAATAAAACAAGCGAATTTTATATGATCACATAGAATCCCCATATAAAGTACGAATTCGGCCGGGAACCACCTTTGTGGACCTCGAAAGGTGTCTAACACCTTCCTTTCAAGGTAATTTGAACCCTTACCCAAATTTCTAGTGAACTAAGACAAAATAATGAAATAGGTTTGTAGTACCATAAACTGGTGCCCCAACGCACCTTTAATATGTTAGGTGGCGACTCTTCACACTCTCTACTTCAAAACAGTCCCAAAAAAGTGGTCACGTCAAATCCCGCTTTCCGCGAGGAAAATGGAGCACGACAGAATGGAGACTCTACTGGGGATCTTAGGTTCTAACCATTACTAGTTTGTGTTTTATGGATTCTATTATGTGTCTGAATTTTATTTTTTTATTTTGACTTTTCATGATTATCATTTGTTTTGACACCTTGATTTATTTTTCCACTTGTTAACCCCTTCCCCTTCCATTTTTATGTGTTTTCATATTTGTTTATGCCTATCTTTTCCCATCTTCTCCCTTTTATTGGCTATATGTTTTGATATTTATTTGTTTTTATGTTGCTAAGCATGTTGTTATATTTTGCTATATGCTACGTGTTACTGCTTTTTATAACTGGAATTTTGCTCATACTTTCCTCTACTTGGAACTTTCTTTATTTTCTTTTTACGAACGATTGTGTGGCAGCACGAACGTTAATTCCTAAAACATCCTTCAGGAAATGCCTTGTGGATCCGTCAATCAGCGGTGTGTTGACAGCCACAAGCTCTCCCACTCTCGAGTCATCCACTTGAGGGAACCATGTCCTAAACCCACTCTTTTCCTTTAGGCCTTGGCTATATATTTTTTTACTTAGGAATATGTGTCCCATTCAATGTATGCATTGATATCTTGCCTATCTTGTTTTTGTCTTCCTTATCCTAAACGCTCCTTATTCTTAGTGCTCCTTATTTCGTAGTTCTTTACTCTCAAAACCCTAATTATGTTAGGACCCTACAATACACTCTTAGGGCCTATTTAATACTTCCCTTCAATTATCCTCTAGATTAATCTTTTAGTATACTAATTATCCATAAGCTCAACTCTCGCTTTGATAAAGGGTTTTAGTTTCATTCACAATCTCTTACTGCAACTTATCATTTTAGGATATCCTCTTCCTAATGCTTATAACGTTTATATACTATCGTCCTCATACTCATGTCGTACTCTAGCTTTCACAACTTCTAAGTTGTATAGAGCTCTCCTAACGTCTATTCATTTCGAATGAGCATAACTTATTATTTTCAAATGAGTAGGATATTTATTCTAGACTCCCATACGTATTCTTTTCTAATTATAACTCATTTCTTCTATGGTTGACTAAAGTTGAACATCAGAAATGGCTAGTCATGCGATGCTTATCAATCCTTTCAATAGCGAAGCTGAGAATGAGGCTCGTGTCCACATCCAAATAGGGTAATTTCAAGATCCATAAGGATGGTAAGAAGAATAGAGAGAATTAGGTGTATAATAACTAATGTCCGAGGGTCATTTGAAATGCCACTAGATTTTCCAGAGCCACTATTCAAAGCTAACTTCATTGCTCCCACCTACACTATGTTATCTCCAATATTAACGACCTTATCTTTGTCTGATTGTGGGGCATAAGTATCTTCGAGTCGGTATTCAGTTACACGTCTGAAATCACTCAAAGGGTTGACAACTATGGGCCAGAAGAAAGAAACAGAAGGTCAAATTTCTAACCATAAGGCGGGGTCATCTCAATAACCTGGGATGAATAAGTCGTCCAAAGCTAAAGAAGAAGACAAATACAGAATTGAATACTTGAACTTTCCATTATGTGATGGGTTAGGAAACCCTCATTCCCATTTGGAGGCAAAACTTGACGAACTAGCAGATATAGGACAAAGCGATGGTCTTAAGAATAAGATCTTTGTCGGTTTACTTACTAGTCCTGCATTGATGTGGTACGCTGAAAAAGATACCAGTAAGTGGATCTCTTGGAATGATTTGGCAATTGACTTTATTAGGCAATTCGACAATAAGCTTAAGAGAAAGATCACGGTCGAGACTAATTTGGTTGAGTTACAGTTCAAAGACAAGGGAAATACGATCATCAATGGGACATCAAAACCTATAAAGTTTGAAGTAATCATACCCCAACCTCAACTAATATGATACCAAGCTCCAAAAATTATGCCATCATCCAATTATGTCCAAGCCTATTATCCTCAATCCTTCACAAAACCTCCTCTACAAACTATTTGGTACCTACCTCCATTTATTGCTCCAACATCAAACTATCTTCCAATGTCTTACCGAATCCACCAACAAATCAACAATCCACCAAACATCAACATGAGCTCCAGAAAAATCTACCAAAATAATACACTCCTTTGGGCGAACCCATAGAACAGTTGTATGAACGACCCAAGGAGGCAGGCTATATCATGCCCATTGCTGCCGTACATTGTGATCCTATGTCTCGATGCTATCATCCTAACCAAATTGCACCTATCACTTTGGGATGAGAGGACATCTTACTAAGGTGTTCTTTTCTTTGAAGAACATGATCCAAAAGTTGATCGACACTAATATGATAAACGTGATGGGGACAACTTCTGAAGTTGATAACTTCTCAAGATTGACTGGCACTTGTTGACATTGGTGAAGAAGATCATATTGATTCTCCTCTCCAGGCTTCCAAACATTCTAAATTCCTTTAAGTTTCACAATTTGCAGTTTCCTTTATGTTTTCCTCCTTATGTAATTTTAACTACGATCTACCTAATTTCCTTGTGGATACACAGGCGTATATTTAATAAGTTTGGTCTCACCATAATAAAACTTTCTTTTTCTGTAAGACCCCAAAAATTTTCCGTGTCGTTAAAGCCTTTGAAATGAGTCAAGTTGAGCTTAACACTTGGAAATTTTATTAAGTTTTCCAACACTTAGTCATTTTTCTAGCCTTGAATCTTTGTTGAATTATCTCTTGACCTTCCAGACCTTCGTTTTTTGAAATTTTTATTGCATTGCAATGGGCCAAGGTCGAGTATGTTTCGGGTGAATTTTGGAATTTTTGGACATCATTTAGGGCGTGTTTGGTTTTAAAACCAGTAGCATCATGCGATATGCATTCGACACATGCTTTTCTATGGTGCTATGGAGCATGCAACGCATGCTTCTATGCAGTGGGATGGAGCATGTGACACATGGTCCATTGTACTCCTAGGAAATTTTAGCCTTTTTCCCATCTCATTAAGGGCAAAATGGTATTTTTCCACTCTCACATCTTCTCTAACACGGGATTAAATCCCTCCAAACCCAAAATAACACCATTTTTATCCAAATTCACCAAGAACAACCTTTAGGGTTTCAACATAAAAAACCCCAATAGCTAGAGATTCAATCATGGAAATTCTATAATTTTTACATATTTGGAATCCCCGTTACAAAGGCTACGAGGGACACCCAAAAGTTCGTGAATAGAATTACGTCATTCGGAAAGTCATTTAAAGCTTCAAGTTTGAGGTATGTAAGGTTTTTCAACAAGAACACCCGTTCGTTCTTGTGACCAAAAATATTTTCTTTTATGAAGTTATGTACTTTTATATGTTTTATTTTGAATTTGAAGCATGAATTTATACTCTACATTTATTCTCATGAGACTATGATACTTTTGATATTTTAGAAATGAAATTATATGAGAATGATGAAATCTTGTGCCTTATAGCTGAATTTTTCAGCTTTTAAAGGAATTTATATATGTTTATGATGTAAAGCTTGAATCTTGATAAGTTTTAATGTGATATTAGGACATGAGATTTGAACTCTATTTTGAGATTGTCGTTTTTGAGAAATCGTATGTTATAAACACCTTGAATTTGAATGATCTGAGATGATAAAGAAGATTTGACCTTTCGATCGTAAAAAGGGGTTGATTTTGAACACAAGACAAGAAAAGAAATCCACTTCTAATGATTTATTATGTAAGGGGTATCATGATGGCTCCCATTGTGAATTGTTGATCTGTTTTATGGTGGATTTTCTTTTAAAAAGATCTAAGCTAAGTCCGAGAGTAGTCTTTAGCATCGAGCGGGAGGTATAGCGGGTTTGACACTTCCCTAGAACTACGTTCCCCCATAGGAGCCAGAATTTAGGCTGATTTATATAGTGATCACTAGTGTTTGGATTGATAATTTAAGGTCCTACTCCGATGGCAAGGAATAGGGTGACTCTCCCCAACGTGGGTAAAACGTTGGACTCCATATAGCTCATATGGTTTATGTCAATTATGAGAGACTCACAATGTGTGTGTGTGTACTCTTCCATCTAAGATGAAAATATATTCGCTTGAAATATTGATTTTGAGAAAGTTATTGTTTTGAAAGATTGAAGGATATATTCTAAAGAGAATTGTTATGAGATTTGATTGCTTTGATGATTTAAAATTGAGATGAAAGTGAATTGAGATTTATTATGATGACTCACATATTTTACCTGATATGTCTTACTCTCTTACAATTATGATGATTTTATTCGAGCTATGTGAGTCACTTGTTATAGCATGCATGTTTTCTATGAATACTTATGATATTTGATTTCTGAAACTTATACACACCCCCATATACTTGGTCCATATTCCATGGTAATGACCCACGTATTCATATGTGGGCTACGATTTCATATAATGTAGGTTCAGGTTCTCAGTTCTAGACTTGACAGTGATTTTCAAGCACGTTGATCTACACCCCTTACAGTGGTGAGTCCTCATAATCTGATGATGTGTTATTTCAGACATTCAGTTCATTTTGATTTTGTTATTTTAATCTTGAGTTTGAGTTAGTTGGGGTCTGTTCCAATGGCTCTCTAGTTATTGATTAGTAGAGGCTTGTCAGACAGGGTTTTGATAGACTAGTAAGATGGAGTTGATAGACTTTTCATATTTTGTTATGTTCTCGTGTTTACCCATATTACTGTGAGACATGGTTGATGATGATATTATGAAGATGTTTGGTTATAATGATTTTAAAATGAGTGTTGAATGGTAGAAAATGGTTCAAAGGGTTAGCTTGGGGTACTTATAGCCTTAAGCACTGTGTGATGCATTGGGACCCATTTTTGAGGCATTACAAACTTGGTATCTGAGCCTAAGGTTTAAGGAGTCCTAGGGAGTCTGACAAGCCGTGTTAAGTAGAGTCTTGATCATTGGTGTGTAGCGTCCCACATCTATGAGCAAGAGGCTACGAGATGTTTTAGAAAAAAAGGTCATTTCTTTCTTTCAGAAGTCCATCGTGCTTATAGTGTCTCTCTCATATATTAATTCATTCTCTCTTATTTCAGAATATGACTCCTCACCGAGCTAGAAAAAATAACGTAGATCAGCAACCTCATCCTACTGAACCACTAAATAAAAATGTGTCCAATGCCAAATTCTGGGCAGCCTTTCAGGCGTTGGCCCAAGCTATTACTGTGAATGTACAGACCAATCTGGACCCAAATCCATAGCAGCAGGGAGGTGATTCAGCCGCTGCGAGGATTCGTGACTATATGCAGATGAACCCACCAGAGTTTTATGGGTCCAAGCTAGATAAGGTCCTACAGTTATACTTGGAGGAGGTAAGAAAGATCATACAGTTGACGCATGTCTTTGAGGAGCATAGTGTGGAGTTGGCATCGTACCAGTTGAAAGACCTTGCTTATGATTGGTTAGTTGCTTAGAAGAAGGGTAGAGGTGAGGGTGCCACCCATACGACTTGGCAGGAGTTCTAGGATGCATTTCTGGATAAGTTCCTCCCTTTAGAGATGAGGGAGGCAAAGTTGGAGAAGTTGATGAACTTACTGCAGGGCTCTATGACAGTTAAAGAACACTGGTTGAAGTTTAATTAGTTGGCCAAATACACTCCTGATTTGATAGCTGATAACTGGGCTAGTATGAGTAAATTTGTGACAGGAGTATCGAACTATGTTGTTAAGGAGTGTAGATCCGCTATGCTTAATAGTGAGATAAATCTTTCCAGGCTGATGACATGTGCCCAACAGATTGAGGTAGACAAGATCAAGGAGAGGGACAGAATGAGAGAGAACAAGAGAGCTAGGTACGAGCAGCATGGACATGGCTAGACTAGATCACAGGGAGGGAACCTCCCTCAATTTCAGAACTATTCATCTACACTAACATCATCGTTAGCTAGCGCTCCCGCACCTAGAGGTAGGTAGGAGCAAAGTGGTAAGTCGTATGTGTCTAGGACTCAACATAGTGTTGGCAATAAGCCAAATTATCCTCTGTGTACCCAGTGTGGTAGGATCCATTTGGGTGACCGTTGGGGAGTGAAGAAAGGTTGCTTTAGGTGTGGTGACATAGGTCAAAAGCTTAGAGAGTGCCTACATTCCAGGAAAGGGCAACGTGATAATTACTCTCAAACTCAGACTCAGACTGCTAGTGCTCCAGTTCAGGTGACTCGCCCAGCCCCAGCTCAGGGCGCCTCTTCTAGCGCCACTGGCGGTCAGCGCTAGAACCAGTTTTATGCTTTACCATCTCGCCAGGAGCAGGAAGACTCTCCCGATGTGGTTACTGGTATGCTCCGTATATTTCAGTTTGATGTTTATCATTGTTGAACCGTGGGTCTAGTTTTTCATATGTTACACCTCTAGTTGCTGTGAATTTTGAAGTGAGTCCTGAAAATATTCCTGAGACTATCTTAGTTTCTACCCCAGTAGGTGAGTCGATTATTGCCTAGAAAGTGTATAGAAAGTGTCCTGTTACAGTCTTTCTTAGAGTCATGTTTGCTGATCTAATTGAGTTAGACATGGTGGACTTTGATCTCATTCTGGGTAAGGACTGGCTTCATTCTTGTTATGCCTCTATGGATTGTTGTACCCGAGTAGTCAAGTTTAAGTTTCCTGATGAATTTGTGTTTGAGTGTTCTGGGAGTTCTGTATCTCCAAAGAGTCATTTTATCTCGTACCTCAAAACTAGAAAACTTATTTCGAGGGGTGCATTTATCATTTGGTTAGAGTCAAGGACACTAAGTCTGAGACTCCAACTCTCCAGTCAGTTAGCATTGTCAATGAGTTTCCTGATGTCTTTCTAGAAGATCTCCCAGGAATACCTCCTGATAGAGAGATAGAGTTCAAAATTGATCTTCTTCCCAACACCCAATCTATTTCTATTCCTCCTTACCGTATGGCACCTGCAGAATTTAAAGAGTTGAAGGAGCAACTCAAAGACCTGTTAGATAAGGGTTTCATAAGGCCCAGTGTTTTTTCTTGGGGTGCTCCTGTTTTATTTATGAGGAAGAAAGATGGTTCTTTGTGTATGTGCATTGACTATCGCCAGCTAAATAAAGTCACTGCCAAAAATAAGTATCCCTTCCAAGAATAGATGATTTGTTAGATTAAATACAAGGTGCAAGTTATTTCTCATAGATTGACCTTCGCTCCAGCTATCATCAACTTAGAGTTAGGGGGTATGATATCCCAAAAATAGCCTTCCGAACTCACTATAGTCATTTTGAGTTTCTAGTTATGTCTTTCAGGTTAACTAATGCCCCAACAGCTTTCATAGACCTCATGAATCGAGTGTTCAGGAAATATCTTGATATGTTTGTCATTGTATTTATAGATGATATTCTGTTATACTCTCACAGTGAAACAGACCATGCAAACCATCTCTGAATTATTTTGCAAACCCTAAAGATCATCAGTTGTTTGCCAAATTCAGCAAGTGTGAGTTTTGGTTAAGGTCAGTTGCTTTTTTAGGTCATATCATTTCTTTAGAAGGTATTAGGGTTGATCCCCAAAAGACAGAATCAGTTACAAACTAGCCTAGACTTATCTCTCCATCTGACTTCAAAGTTTCTTGGGTCTAGCCAGCTATTACTGCAGCTTTGTTGAAGTTTTCTCCTCTATAGCATCTCCTATGACCCGGTTAACCCAAAAGAAAGTGAAGTTCTTATGGTCAGATTCTTATGAGAAGAGTTTTCAGGAGTTGAAGACTCGACTCACCTCAGCCCCTGTTTTAGCTTTCCCTGTTGGTGTTGATGGTTTTGTGGTGTATTGTGAGCTTCTAGAGTTGGTTTGGGTTATGTATTGATACAGAAGGGTACGGTGATAGCTTATGCTTCTAAACAGTTAAAACCCCTTGAGAAGAATTACCCCACCCATGATCTCGAGTTAGCTATTGTTGTGTTTGCTCTAAAAATCTGGAGACACTACTTGTATGGTGTTCATGTTGACGTATTTACTGATCATAAGAGTCTGAAGTATGTATTTACCCAGAGGAAATTAAATCTTAGGTAGAGAAGGTGGTTAAAGCTATTAAAAGATTATGACATGAGTGTGTTATACCATCCGGGAAAGGCCAATCTAGTGGCGGATGCCCTTAGCAGGGTGTCTATGGGTAGTGTTTCGCAGGTTAAAGAGGGTAAGAAAGAGTTGGCTCATGATGTGCACCATTTGTCTAGACTGGGGGTTAGATTGTTTGACTTGGCTGAAGGTATTATTGGGGTTCAGAATAGTTCTAAATCCTCCTTAATTTCTGAAATGAAGAAGAAGCAAGACTTAGATGCTAGTTTGGTCAGACTGAAGGAGTCAGTCAAGGACCAAAAGGTGGAGGTTTTCTCCTAAGAAGGAGATGGTATATTGAGATTGCAGGGTAGATTATGTGCTCCAAATGTTGATGATCTGAGATAGAGAATAATGGCTGAAGCGCACAGGGCACGATATTATATTCATCTGGGTGCCACTAAGATGTATCGTGACTTGCAAGAAATCTATTGGTGGAGCGGCATAAAGAAAGATATAGCAACATTTGTGGTTAAGTGTGCGACATGACAACAGGTTAAGGTAGAACACCAAAGACCTGGTGGTAAGATGCAGTAGTTTATTATTCCCGCTTGGAAGTGGGAAGAGATAAATATGGATTTTATGACTGGTTTACCTCCTTCCGGACGCTATCATGATCCCATTTAGGTTGTTGCTGATAGATTGACTAAGTCTGTGCATTTATTGCCTGTGCATACTTCTTATACTGCTGAGGACTACACTAGATTGTACATCTGGGAGTTAGTCAGATTGCATGGAGTTCCCTTGTCTATTATTTCAGATAGGGGTACTCAGTTCACTTCACAGTTTTGGAAGACATTTTTGAAGGGTCTTGATACCCAAGTACATTTGAGTTCTGCTTTTCATCCGCAGATAGATAGTCAGGCTGAGAGGACCATCAAGACCTTAGAGGATCTGTTGAGAACATGTGATCTTGACTTTAAGGGGAGTTGGGATAAGCATTTACCGTTGATAGAGTTTGCTTACGATAATAGTTATCACTCTAGCATTGGCACGACTCTATTTGAGGCATTGTATGGGAGAAAATGTTAATCACCCATAGGTTGGTTTGAGGTGGGTGAAGCTACTGTGAGTGGTCCTAATCCAGTGTTTGAGGCTATGGAAAAAGTCAAGTTGATTAGAGATAGGTTGAAAATAGCTCAGAGTCGTCAGAAGTCGTATGCAGATGTAAGGAGAAAAGACCTTGAGTTTGAGTTTAGTGACTTAGTGTATTTGAAGATTTCTCCCATGAAAGAGGTGAAGAGATTCGGGAAGAAGGGGAGGCTTAGTCCCCATAATGTTGGTCCCTACAGAGTTCTTAGCCATGTTGGTAAGGTGGCTTATGAGGTTGAGTTGCCTTCAGAGTTGTTTTCTATTCATCCGGTGTTCCATGTTTCCAAGCTTAGAAAGCATATTAGCGATTCTGTGGTAGTGGATTCTTCTATGAGCGCTGAGGTCCAAAGTAGTTTTTCCTTCGATGAGACCCCTGTTGAGATCCTTAATTTCCAAGTCTGAAGACTAAGGAACAAAGAAGTTCCCTTGGTCAAGGTGTTATGGCGAAGCTAATCCGTTGAGGGTGCAACTTGGGAAGCCGAGGCAAATATGCGATCCAAGTACCCACACCTATTTTTTGCAAGCTTCGATCAAGCCGAAGGTACCATTCTTCTATAAATCATCCCTTTTATATTCAAAGTTGCAGCAGTTCAGCTGTTATTTCTCATTGTTCAGCTGTTATGTCGTGAGTTTATGCATTTTATGTTGTATCCAGAGTTTAGAATGAAGTGAAGATTACCCTTCGTTTCCCTTGTATTTTTGGCATATCAAGCGTTATTCAAGGACGAATGTTCCCAAGGGGGAGATAATGTAAGACCCCAAAAATTTTCTGTGTTGTTAAAGCCTTCGAAATGAGTCAAGTTGAGCTAAACACTTAGAAATTTTATCAAGTGCTCCAACACTTAGTCATTTTTCTAGCCTTGAATCTTTGTTGAATTATCTCGTGACCTTCCTGACCTTCGTTTCTTGAATTTTTTGTTGCATTGCGATAGGGCAAGGTGTAATACCCCACATTTTGGACTAGAATGAAAATACGTCATTTCTATGTGTAGACGTTTTAAAAGCCTCAATTCCTATGTAAATTTAGTGTGTTAATCAATTATGTAGTGTGGGAATCTATTTGAGCATGAATTTAGATCATAGAGGTCCCCTAACTCAAGTACAAGTTGAAAGCTTTCCTATCGTTCAAGTTTACGTGAATGTTGAAACTTAGGTCAACTTCAATCGGCCATATATCCTTGCATATATCGAATTAGAGAGCCTACTATATATCAAATGAAAACTCTTTGAATTATCTTTCCAACGATACCATTTTCTCTAAATTCTGATAAACAAGTCAAAAATTATGCCATGTTAGGCAGTGAGGGGTCGCGATAGCCTCGCGACGCGAGGTCCACTTAACTTGACTAGGGGTCGCATCGCGAGGGATACTTAACCTGAGTAGGGGTCGTGACGCAAGACTCACTTATGTATAGTTTCAGCTCCCTAAGGGTCAACGGGCACATTGTTACTTTTAAATCCTTATATATATAATCATAAACACCGAATTTCACCTATTTTTACACCAAAATGTATTCATTCCTCTCAAAACCCTCTCAAGAACACATTAGGGTTTTCGAATTGGGATTCAAGTTCAAGAAAACTTCTCCATCAATCATAAGGAATCTTCCATCTAAGGTATGCATAGTGTTCATCCATGGATTCCTTCATCCGCGGAGTTCAAGAACCATGTTTTAAAAGTCATGTTGGGTTGTTCATGTTGTGACTTGATTATATTCTTATTGTTGAAATGTATGATCCTAAAGTTTGAAACTTTATGCATTGTTAGCAATACCACGTTATCCTATGTGATAGAAAACCATGTTTCGAGTTGATTTGATATGTCAATTTGATAAAGTTATGCCTATGCTTTAAGGTGGATGGAAGGTGTTTGATGAAATGCCTAAATGACTAGAAATCATGTAACTTATCTTAAATAAGATCTATATGACAAAGTCTTGATATCCTTGTATGGCAAAATGGCTTCAATGTTGAAAATATGCCTTGAGATTTATTGTTGTGATATTCATGACTTGATCTTATGAAACCATACCATGTTCATGTGCCATTACATGTATGTACAAGCTTATGTTGATCATGTTCTCTATGAATCCCCTATTTATGATATAGTGGACTCTACTCTTATGATCAAGTCTTGTCATGTGTGTCAGTTTCCTTCTATCGAGTCCTGGGGGTATTCGTACCCGAAAAATATATATATGTGACTAGAGTCATGTCATGTTATCAAGATACTCTCAGTCAAGCCATGATCTATGGAACTTAGTCAGTCATGTGACTCAGGAAAACTCAGTAATCTCAGAAATCTTAATGCTCAGTAACCTCAGCAACCTCAGTATTCACAGTTAATCTGAGTAACTTCAATAATCTCGATAATTCAGTACTCCCAAAAATATCATGAACTCAATACTCAGAAAGATTAGTATCCTTAGCTAGTTATCATGTCTCAGTAGTATTCAGTTTAGAACCTCAGTAACCTCATCAGCTAGTAGAGTCAGCCTTATTCAGATAGAAAGTAGAGTTTAATAGTATTCCAAGTAAAATCTCAGAAACTATAGTACTCTTAGTCAATCCTCATACATCAATATATTCTGTCAGCTACGGAACTCAGTAAACTCAAAATCAGTTCAGTTCAGTTATTCATGTTCAGTCTCTTCAAATGGGAGTAGAAGTTAGCAACGAGTGAACCCAAGGATGGGAACTCACCCACCAGTTCAGGGTGTGATTCTTAGTAATCATCCTTGTGTTCCAGAACTATGTAGCTAGCGTAGGTTGAGCTATCTTAACCTGTCAGAGTAGGGTTGATGAGGTGGCTTAACCTGTCAGCATAGGGTTCCCACCATTCTCATTTGAGTACCTGCCAGATAAGGGTCACTCACAGTTGTTCCTACCAGTGGCGTAGTATTGACACCCCTCTAGTTGGGGCAGAGACTAGACCCCAATTTAGCTATATGCATTATTGGGGCATGTCGGTTAGACAACTACCTCCCACAGTTTTAGTCTCAGTCTCATTAAAAGAACTCAGATATTTCTTCAGATTTTAGTATATCAGGACTATTGATATAGTCAACTCAGATATAGTATGGGACTCATATAGTTCCATCAGATTCATAACTATCAGATATAGTCACTCATGCTATCAGTAATCAGTATCAGTTGTCAAAACTCATGTTATTAGCTATATCAGCTAGCAGAACTCATCTGTCAGTTATATTAGATATCGGTAAAATCATGCTATCAGTATTCAGTTTCAGGACTGTCAGATACAGTCAATCAGACCAATTCTTCGTAATTAAAACTGTCAGAAACAATCATTTATTTATCAGTAATGCAACATTAGTCTCTCAGTATCCAATAATACAGTATCATATCCATTACTTATTAGTGATTTACATATCAATATCAGTAAACTTAGTCATCCAGTATCTCCATATCAGTACATTCATATTGTCAGTATTCAGACTCAGTAGTCAGTATCTCCATGAGTTCAATTATAGTTACGTATGCATGTATGTATTCTCACGTTCATATCAGTCAGTATTGTTCATGTATAAAACCCTTTGCATTTAGCCTACCTCATTCGTATACTCAGTACATTCAGACGTACTGACGCATTTGCACTATGGTGTTTTCTCTTATGTTACACCATAGGTTTAGAGGCACGAGCTCCAGATCAGAAGTTGCATTCTAGTGTACAGAGTTACAGTGATTCCTTTTCATTTGAGGACGATATGATTATTACTTTATTTCTCATTTCAGTTTATTTTAGTTGTTAGATGGAGTTAGTTGGAGACATGTTCCATCAACCCCTTATTCAGATAGTTTAGAGGCTTTCAAACTACAGTATGCTAGATAGTTATTATAGTTTTGTTTTTGTATTGTTATACTGTTTTCAAATATTATTCTTATTAGATGTTTATTCAGTTGAACCTTACAGCCTTTCAGTTTATGTTTTCCGTATTTTCATGTTATATTATACAATATACAGGTACAGATATCAGTCATGGGTTAGCTTGTGGTCTTTTGGGATCATGAGCAACATGTAGCATTCCAGTTTAGAAAATCAGGGTATTATAAACTTGGTATTAGAGCCTAAGGTTCAATAATATCCTTGGAAGTCTGAAAGCCACATCTAGAAGAGTCTTGTACATGCGTGTGTTGTGCACCACACTTATGTGCAGGAGGCTATGAGATGTTTTAGAAACATTTTCCCTTCTTTCATGTCCTAGATCGTGCTATAGCAAGGTTCTCTAAGGAACCTATGTAGATTCACATCATGATCCCCTCATGTAATCTTTACCTTAATTTCAAGGTAATAGAAGTAGTGAAGCTCTAAGTCCTAAAGATAGGAATTTCTCAGACGGTATCCCATCAGTTCAGTTATGCTCCAAAGTTGTCCAGATTTCATCCATGATCATGACAACTCATTCTCAAACCAAGATTTAGATATGTCCTCAGATCTCTTATCAAAATCCTATAATAGCATGTGACCCAAAGTTAGGAGCATGAACCTAGGAGTTCAGTAGTAGAAAAGTTGGGATAAGATATCCATATTGAATAGATTAAGTATTCATGGGGATAGTTATGCTATAATGAATCAGTAGGCTTGAACAGTGCTAGCAAGAATTTAAATTTATTGACTTAAAACTAAGTATGAAGGTGTGGAATGAGTTTAAGGGGATGTGATATTAGTAGTATGTGAGGAAACAGAGGCAGATAATGTGTTTAGTAAGGAGAACATATGTTGATCAGAGAGTAAGTATGTGATAAAAATTGCAGTTCAGTTCAGAGATTAGTTTAGTGTACACAGAATTATGATGATGGCTATAAGCTAAGGGGGAGATGATAGATTTAGTGAGCAAGTTAGGCTCTTAGATTCTAGTAGTAGTGCCAGTATGTAGAGAAAAGCAGTTAGGGAAGATGATTCCCAACACATCCTTGTCTCAGCGTAAAGCTTTGTACTTCTGTCAGCATAATTCCTATGCATGCTTCATGTCTCATATTTTATGAATATAGCTTATGTTCACACGTATTCCATAGAATCGTGTGCGCTTTTAGTTCCCAGCATAGGGAGATCAGTTCCATCTTACTCAGTGTTACGAGTCATGTTCCACGAATTCAGAAATTTCAGAATCAGTTCATACAGCTCATGACTCATGTACACATAGCATGCTTTACAGTATAATCAACTTCTATGACTCATGCTATGTCCCTAACCACCTATTAAATTCAGACTATGTCATGTATATCCCTAGTTCAGACCTTTTTGGTAAATTTATGCCACGAACATTCTATCCCTCAGGTTTCAGTCATGTGTCAAATTCAGTCAATATCTATCATGTTTCAAGTCCTCCTGATTTAACCTCTTCAGTAAGCTCTCTTTGTGAAAATAGTGTAGAGTAGCGATGAGCAGTTGCTTAGATTAGAGAGTAAATGATTCATGTTAATAAAAGATTTTTGCATGCTTGTTTTACATGAGGGTACAACTATGAAGATAGGCTTGAATATCATATTAGTGTGAAAGTAAATGGCTAGCAAGAGGTAGTATTTAGAAATTGGGAAATTTCAGAGTGTGAATGTACATTCAAATTCTTGACTTATGTCAGCCTTCATTGTGCGACTATCATAACTCAGTTGTCATCCTAGTTACAATTTCAGTAATTAGTATTTAGTCTCAGAATCAAGCATTTTAGTATCAGACTAACCCTCAGCTATCAACATTCAGTTATCAAGACCCAAGATTTATTTCTAGTGTGGGTCCCAGTCACAGTCTTAGTTATAATGTCAGTTTCAGTTCAGTAATCAGATCAGAAAATTCAGTTCAGTTTCAAACTTGCTTTCCCATAGTGTGCAATTTTCAGTTATTCAGTTTTTAGCATTTCAATACCTCAGTCTTCAGAATGTTTCCAAATTATGTCATACACTTGGTCTTGCATTCATAAATAATACAATTTTTCATGAATCCATGCTCAAGCTACCTCATATTACTCAGATAGTCATTACCTCTGATGCATAATATTCTACAACCCCAGTCTCTGTCAGACTAAGTATAGTCAGCCTTGCATGCCCAGTATTCAGCTATCAGTTAGCCAGTTAATTAGAACATTTATTATATCTATGCATCCGAGCTCAGCACCCGCATGAACCTTTTCAGTAGTCTCAGTTGCAGTGCATGAGGCTTAGTTAATATTTTTTTATGATGTCTCATAGGACATGCTTCCTAATACAAGAATCCCAGTCATTTAGCAATCTCCTATTCTGATGTTCTATTTAGATTAGGCCAAGATTTGTTTTCTTCCTACAATCGCTAGACCTTTATATCAGGAGTGTCATAAAAATGCTCCAGTTGGGTATAAGTTTACAGCATGTGTTAGTCTCAGACAGACGAGATTATACAGTTTGGTTTCCTATCTTTCATCTATTCGCGCTATCTGAAACCTCATGAATGAAACCATTCTAAGGTGAATAAACCATGCAGATGCAAGTACAACTCAGTTCATATATCATGTCTCAATTTCAGATCTCAGATAATCAGTCACGGCTCAGTTCCTACATACCTGGCGCATTGCCTTAGCTTCTTTCAGTAGCTCAGCCAAGTCAGTATTCCTTGAGGGGCCTAGTATCCCAAGGGGGAGATACACTATAGTTCCCTGAACTTTCATAACATAAGTATTCAATTCTCTCTTCATGTAGTGAATCCAGTTTAGGAGTAAGGGGTACTCATAAGTTGACCCTTAAGCTCCCACATCAATTGTACACTATGTAATCAAGACTCAGTTCAGTTCATGGAATTTAGTTCATGCATCATGTTCCAGTATAAGTCATGTTCTCATATTCCTTTACATGCATACTTCTAGCATAATCATGGGTTCATCATGTATTTTTCTATTTCCATAATGATTTTCTTTAACCTACTCAGTTCCATGTTCAAACTACCATTATGAACTTGATATCAGATTTCTATTACAAACTTGGTGTCAATCATCATTGCACATTCATTCACGCATTCATGTGTTAGCTCATCCATGTAATTATGCATCAGATATGCATTCTCATCTTAAGAAAAACTTAGTTATCATGTTCAGTTCCATTATCAACTTGGTATTCAGTTCCATGCTCGGTTCCTAATTAAAACTTGGTATCTTTACCATTACATGTTTATTTGCATGTTCATGAGCCAGTTCAGTCATATATTCGCACATCAGATATGTGTGATCAGCTAATCAGTACTTTTTCTCATGTACTTATGAATCAGTTACGCATGCATCAGATATGCATGTTTAGTATGATATGTTCAGCTTATCAGTTATGTAGGCCATGAAATCATGATCAATCATTCATGCTCTATATTCACATCAGTTGTCTTTTCTCTCATCTCATCCAGTCTCATTCGAGGACGAATGTTCTCAAGGGGGAGATATTGTAATACCCCACATTTTGGACTAGAATGAAAATACGTTATTTCTATGCGTAGACATTTCAAAAGCCTCAATTCCTATGTAAATTTAGTGTGTTAATCAAATATGTAGTGTGGGAATATATTTGAGCATGAATTTAGATCATAGAGGTCCCCTAACTCAAGTACAAGTTGAAAGCTTTCCTATTGTTCAAGTTAATGTGAATGTTCTAACTTAGGTCAACTTCAATCAGCCATATATCCTTGTATATATCGAATAAAAGGGCCTACTATATATCAAATGAAAGATCTTTGAATTAGATTTCCAACGATACCAATTTCTCTAAATTTTGATAACTGAGTCAAAAATTATGCCATGTTAGGCAGCGAGGGGTCGCGATAGCCTCGCGACGCGAGGTCCACTTAACCTGACTAGGGGTCGCATCGTGAGGGCTGCTTAACCTGAGTAGGGGTCGCGATGCGAGGCTCATTTACGCACAGTTTCAGCTCCCTAAGGTTCAAGGGCACATTGGTACTTTTCCACCCTTATATATATATTCATAAACATATGATTTCACCCATTTTTACACCAAAATATATTCATTCCTCTCAAAACCCTCTTAAGAACACATTAGGGTTTTCAAATTGTGATTCAAGTTCAAGAAAACTTCTCCATCAATCATAAAGAATCTTTCGTCTAAGGTATGCGTAGTGTTCATCCACGGATTCCTTTCATCCGTGGAGTTCAAGAACCAAGTTTTAAAAGTCATGTTGGGTTGTTTATGTTGTGACTTGATTATATTCATATTGTTGGAATGTATGATCCTAAAGTTTGAAACTTTATGTGTTGCTAGTAATACCATGTTATCCTATGTGATAGAAAACCATGTTTCGAGTTGGTTTGATATGTCAATTTGATAAAGTTATGCCTATGATTTAAGGTGCATAGAAGGTGTTTGATGAAATTCCTAAATGACTAGAAATCATGTAACTTAGCTTAAATATGATCTATATGACAAATGCATGATAATCTCGGTAATTCAGTACTCCCAGAAATATCATGAACTCAGTACTCAGAAAGATTAGTATTCTCACCTAGTTATTATGTCTCAATAGTATTCAGTTCAGAACATCAGTAACCTCATCAACTAGTAGAGTCAGCGTTATTCAGATAGAAAGTAGAGTTCAACAGTATTTCAAGTAAAATCTCAGTAACTATAGTACTCTTAGTCAATCCTCATACATCTATATTATGTCAGCTATGGAACTTAGTAAACTCAGAATTAGTTCAGTTCAGTTATTCATGTATAGTCTCTTCAAATGGGAGTAAAAGTTAGCATCGAGTGAACCCAAGGATGGGAACTCACCCGCCAGTTTAGGGTGTGATTCTTAGTAGTCATCCTTGTGTTCCAGAACTACGTAGCCAGTGTAGGTTGAGACATATTTAACCTGTTAGATTAGGTTTGATGAGGTGGCTTAACCTGTTAGCTTAGGGTTCCCACCATTCACATTTGAGTACCTGCCAGATAAGGGCCAGTCACAGCTGTCCTTACCAGTGGTGCGATACTGATACCCCTCTAGTTAGGGCAAAGACTGGACCTCAACTTAGCTATATGCATTATTGGGGCATGTCGGTTAGACAACTATCTCCAATAGTTTCAGACTCAGTCTTATTAAAAGAACGCAGATAGTTCTTCATAGTTTAGTATATTAGGACTGTCAGATATAGTCAACTCAAATATAGTACGGGACTCAGATACTTCCATCAGATTCATGACTATTAGATATAGTCACTCATGTTATCAGTAATCAGTATTTGTTATCAAATCTCATATTATTAGCTATATCAGCTATCAGAACTCATCTATTAATTATATTAGATATTAATAAACTCATACTATTAGTACTCAGTTTTAGGACTTTCATATACAGCCAATTAGACCAGTTCTTCATAATAATAATTGTCAAAAACAATCATTTATTTATCAGTAACACAATATTAATCTCTCCATATCTAGTAATACAGTATCAGATCCATCACTTATTAGTGATTTACATATCAATATCAGTAAACTTAGTCATCCAGTATCTCCATATCAGTACACTCATGTTGTCAGTATTCAGACTCAGTAGTTAGTATATCCATTAGTTCAGTTACAGTTACGTATGCATGTATGTATTCTCACATTCATATCAGTCAGTATTGTTCATACATATAACCCTTTATATTTACCCTACCTCACTCGTATACTCAATATATTCAGAGGTACTGATGCATTTGCGCTAAGGTGTTTTCTCTTATGTTACACCATAGGTTCAGAGGCACGAGCTCCAGATTAGAAGTAGCATTCCAGTGTTCAGAGTTTTAGTGAGTCCTTCTCATTCGAGGATGATATGATTATTACTTCATTTCTCATTTCAGTTTATTTTAGTTGTTAGATGGAGTTAGTTGGAGATATGTTCCATCAACTTCTTATTCAGAAAGTTTAGAAGCTTTCAGACTACAACATGTTAGACACTTATTATAGTTTTGTTTTGGTAGTGTTATAACATTTTCAAATATTATTCTTATTAGATGTTTATTCAGTTGAACCTTACGGCCTTGTAGTATATGTTTTCTGCATTTTCATGTTGTATTATGCAGTATACAGTACAGATATCAGTTATGGGTTAGCTTATGGTCCTTCGGGGTCATGAGCGTTGTGTAGCATTCCAGTTTAGAAAATTTGGTTGTTACACAAGGTCGTAGTATATTTCGGGTGAATTTTATAATTTTTGGACATCGTTTAGGGCATGTTTGGTTTTCAAACCAGTAGCATCATGTGATATGCATGCGACCCATGCTTCTCTGCGGTGCTATGGAGTATGCGACGCATGCTTCTATGCGGTGGGATGGAGCATGTGACGCATGTTCTATCTCACACCTGGGAAATTTTCAGCATTTTTCCCATCTTATTAAGGGCAAAATGGTATTTTTCCACTCCCACACCTTCTCTAACATGGGATTAAATCCCTCCAAACCCAAAATAACACCACTTTCACCCAAATTCACCAAGAACAACCTTTAGGGTTTCAACATAAAAACCCCAATAGCTAGAGATTCAATCATGGAAATTTTATAATTTTTACATATTCGAAATCCCCATTACAAAGGCTACGAGGGACACCTAAAAGTTCATGAATAGCATTACATCATTCGGAAAGTCACTTAAAGCTTCAAGTTTAAGGTATGTGAGGTTTTTCAACAAGAACACCCTTTTGTTCTTGTGCCCAAAAATGTTTTCTTTTACGAAGTTATGTATTTTTATATGTTTTATTATGAATTTAAAGCATGAATTTATACTCTACATTGATTCTCATGAGACTATGATACTTTTGATATTTTAGAAGTGTAATTATATGAGAATGATATATTTTGTGCCTTATAGCTAATTTTTCTAGCTTTTGAAGGAATTTATGTATGTTTATGATGTAAAGCTTGAATCTTGATAAGTTTTAATGTGATATTGAGACATGAGTTTTGAAATCTATTTTGAGATTGTCGTTTTTGAGAAATCGTATGTTATAAGCACCTTGAATTTGAATGATTTGAGATGATAAAGAAGCTTTGACCTTTCGGTCATAAAGAGGGGTTGATTTTTAACCCGAGATAATAAAAGAAATCCACTTCTATTGATTTATTATGAAAGGGGTAGCATGATGGCCCCCGTTGTGAATTGTTGAACTATTTTATGGTGGATTTTCTTTTGAAAAGATCTGAGCTAAGTCTAAGAGTAGTATTTAGCACCGAGCCAGAGGTATAGCTGGTTTGGTACATCCTTAGAACTACGTGTCCTCGTAGGATCTAGAATTGAGGCTGATTTATATAGTGATCACTAGTGTTTGGATTGATAATTTAAGGTCCTGCTCTGATGGCAAGGAATAGGGCGACTCTCCCTAACGTGGGTAGAATGTTGGACTCCATGTAGCTCACATGGTTTGTGTCAGTTATGAGTGAATCCCAATGTGTGTGTGTACTCTTCCATCAAAGATGAAAATATATTCGCTTGAAATATTGATTTGAGAAAGTTGTTGTTTTGAAAGATTGAAGGATATATTCTAAAAAGAATTGTTTTGTGATTTGATTGCTTTGATGATTTGAAATTGAGATGAAATTGAATTGAGATTTATTATGATGACTCACATGTTTTAGCTGATATATCTTACTCTCTTATGATTATGATGATTTTATTCGAGATATGTGAGTCACTTGTTATATCATGCATGTTTTCTATGAATACTTATGATGTTTGATTTCTTAAACTTGCACACACCCCAATATACTCGATCCATATTCTATGATACTAACCCACGTATTTGTTTTGAGGATGTGTTATTTCAGACATTCAGTTCATCTTGATTTTGTTATTTTACTCTTGAGTTCGAGTCAGTTGGGGTCTGTCCCAATAGATCTCTGGTTATTGATTAGTAGAGGTTTGTCAGACTGGGTTTTGATAGACTAGTGAGATGGAGTTGACAGACTTTTCGTATTTTGTTATGTTCTTGCGTTTACCCATAATACTATGAGACATGGTTGATGTTGATATTACGCAGATGTTTTGGTTATAATGATTTTGAAATGAGTGTTGAATGGTAGAAAATGGGTCAAAGGCTTAGCTACTTGTAGCCTTAGGCACCGTGTAACGCTTTGGGAACCATTTTCGAGGTGTTACATTTCCCTTGCTTTATCATTTTTCTGTACGGAGTTGGATGAATCAATATTATAAAGTGAATCAACAAATATGATGTTCAACAAGAGTCAACTTTGTTCATTTCCTATCTTTCTTATCTTTTTTTACAATTACAATTGCAAAATTCAATATCTTGCTTTATCACTATCCTAATTCGTGCGTTAGGAACTCAAATCCTTACTCCTAGATCACTTAAGTCTTCATCCTAGAATGTGTTTGTTTATATTCATTATGTGTTGAAATTATATGTGCTATGTAGTGACTTTTGTTTGGGCTTGTTTATTTTGTTTAAAGGTTGTCTAGCATTTGAACATGATCTCAATTAAATCTGCAAAATGAAAAATATGCTCAAATATCCAAAATGACTCCAGCCCTCCTTCTTGTCTCCCAAGACAAAACACCATGCCTCCTTATCCTCGACTTATGCACACACCCTCTCAAAAATTTCCTTATACCTATGAGAGAGTTGATTCTGATGCACGACGTCAAAGGTTTCATGACATAGAGAAAATATTGGAAGAGAAACTATGTTCTAAAGGTATTTACCACTTGAGGTAAGAGAAACTGTGTCTTCTTCTAAAAGTTGATTTACCTCCAGGATACATAGTTCCAAAGTTCAACATATTCGAAGGGCGTGGAGATCCAATCACACATCTAACAGACTACTGTGGAAAATTAGTTGGCATAGGACATAATGAGGCTCTTCTGATGAGATTATTTGTTCAAAGCCTATCAGGAATGGCACTCGCATGGTTCCCTCAACACAATTTTGACAAATGGTACAATTGGGAAGGATTGGCTCAAGATTTTGTAAGACAATATAAGTTTAACATCAACACTGGACCAACATTGTGGGATTTGCTTGAGGTAAAAAGAATAGACCATGACTCTTTTGAGGAATATGTAATATGGTGGCGATTAGAAGCTTCTAAGATACATCCTTCCATACCTGAAGAGGAGTTGGTCCAAATGTTCCTTAAATCACTAGATGGAATTTACTTTCAGAAAATCTTCTTCCTAATCGACCACAATTTTGAGAGCCTAATTTTGATTGAAAGAAATTAGAATACAAAATTTGAGCAGGGAGAATTATTGATGATTCTGTAATGTTGGCCATTTTTCAAATTCGAGCAGGGAGAATTATTGATGATTCTGTAATGTTGGCCATTTTTCCACCAAAGAGTCCATTCGAGGAAGGAAAAGAGGATTCATTGCCCTCCATACCTCAGACACAAGACTATCAAAATAACGAAGCAATTCATGCCATTTTTGACTTTTGTGGGATATATATCGAACCTTATGACTCACAAGATTCTCAAAACAAGGCTTTTCAGATTCAACCCTACTCTATCCAGCAAGGTTCACAAAATGAGGCTTCTCAAATACAACCCAACTTTCAATAAAGTCCTTATCTAGTACACAATACTTTCCATAAATCGAAGAGAGTGAGGTCTCGAGATTTTACCCCCTTGACTGGGCCCTTAACGAACATATTTAAAAAGTTAATGGCCCAAGGTATCGTAGAACTGAGGAGAAGGTGGATACCTGCACATCCATCCCCTCATTTTGATCCATCTAAGAATTGTGCTTATCACTAGAATATTCAAGGTCATGATACTGGGAGATGCTCGGTGTTAAGGTACAAGATTCAGAATCTAATCAAACAGAAAAGGATAAGAGTGCAATAAGGCCCAGTGAGTAATGATCTTATTACTACGGGTGATATCTTTGTTCAAGGTGATCTGACAAAAGTATTTTCAAGACTTTCATGAAAGAAGCATAAAGCACACCAAATGAGTTAACGTGTAAACATTTCTTATTTCTCACCATTCTCCTTTGAACTGTCTTATGGCCAATAATATTTTCTTCTTTTCTCTACATTTCTTTGTACTCATGAACTACGTTTGACCTTATTTCCACTTGGATACGTAGGCAGCCCCTTTGGGTTCAGTCTTAATCTAATAAAACATTCCTTTTTCCTTTCTTTCATACACTTCCAAAATGTCAGGCGAATAGGCCTAACTCTTGAGCATATAAAGGAAGATTACAATTGAGGTCACGATATTCAAATATAGGACAACCATTTCTTTTGAACTAATGTTTTCTTTAAGTGGTATAGGAATATAAGACCCTAAAGACAAAACTGGGGTAGAATTTTTGAGGTTTCTTGAAAATCTTAAAAATTTCACAAGTAAACGATATATCCATTCAGAATGACGTACGAAAAGTGCCTCTCATTCTAAACTGGGGCAGAAATTTTTGACAATTTCTTAAAAATTTTACCATGATGAAGTAAAAGTCCCAACGGTCCATGAAGCAAAAATGGCGAGCATGGAGTCAAATTGAGCAAGGTAGGAATCAACATCTTTTTTAAATGATGATCTTTATTTGAGTGCAGGCAATCGGTACTAAATACAACAACGCTATTGTAATATCATCAAAGAGGACAGGATTATATCCCCAATAAGGGAAACCAGCTAAGTTGTTCTATCTTCTAACTTTATTTGAACATGACATTATTAAACATTATTGGATTACTGTAGAACCTTGTCTATATTCTTGGGTTTCTGTAGAACCTTATTCATAGTATTGGGCTCCTGTAGAACCTTGTCCACAATATTGGGGTCCTATAAAACGCTGTCCATAATATTGGGTTTCTGTAGAACCTTATCCACAAT
>NC_061120.1:205183045-205282174 GCF_002878395.1 Capsicum annuum
CCGATGCCCACTTTTAGACTGCTATTTTGTCAAATTTATTTAATTTTAATTATTAAAATATTTTACACATTATTATTACGTTAAATACATACTAACATATCTCATTCATAATTTAGAGAAATGCATAAATTATTTTATTATCTTTTAGCATCATTTTACAATTTTTAAAATCAAATACGACATTTTATGTAATTTTATTAATTAATTATTTTTTCACGTAATTGTGCACACTCACATTTTTTACAAATACATTGTCTAATTTTTCGTTATTTAATACTGTTTATTTATATTATTATTTTTATTTATTATTACTTGTTAACATTGTTGTTATATATCATTATTATTATTATTATTATTTATTTAATTATTATTATTATTATCTATTATTATTTATTATTTATTTTTTAATATTGTTACTTATTATTTAATTAGTATTATTCTTATATATTACTATCCCTACTAAAATTTAAATAACAACCTAAAATAGAAGTCATTTTACCTGATTTCATTTATCTTATAGCCCAATCCTATCCAATTTATTACAAATTTAGCCAATTTTAATTCAACTCATGTCTATTTTAGCCACAAATACTTCAATTTTAACCCAAGTTAAACTTTCAATTGATTGACCCTGTTTCAATCTCAGTCGTTGATCAAATTTGATCCAATAGCTGACATAACTTCAACCTTTTCTTTCCTTCTTAATTACAAATCCCAAACCCTAAACCTAATTGCCAAAAAAATCATCCTTCATCTCTCTCTAGACCTCTCTCTACTCTCTCTCTTTCTCTCAAAAAATCTCTCCTGCTGCTCTCTCTTATTGTCACCGGCGTGACCTCTCTTCTTCGTCTCCCTCTATGCCGCTGCACCAGCCATGACTAATGACGCCATCATCTTCGTTCTCTCCTCCTTCCGGTGATAACAGTCATCGCCACCAACAACCTATGCCACCCCTCTCTAGCATCGCCACCTCAACCACCGAAGAAAGCTTTATCACCGGTGAAACAAGAATGACCTGCAACACCAACCCCCTCCGCTGCCAGCTCTCCTTTTGTTCTCTCCTTAAGGCGACAAGTAGCCCCACGTCAGGACGAGACCAGCCGGCAAGAATTCAACTAGTGACCACCCTTGCTCCTCCTCTGAACGCTTTTCAGCCACTTATAATACAAGTGTTTCCGCGTTTGATGTCTCTTTATGGTTTGATTTCCCTAATTGTTCTTTGTTCTTTGTGATTTTGCATGATTTTAGATCTAAAATTCGTGAAGCATGATTAGGAATTTTAACATAATGCCTTAAATTTTATGTTTTTCTATTAACATGCATGAAAATCCCAGTCTTGGTGATCCTTAATTTCAACCTTGAACTTCAATTGGGTACTGAATTTTCTCCTCTTTGAAACTATCTTGTCCCTCTTGAGTTGACCTTTACATAATTTGAGTTGTGTTATATTTTTGAGTGTCTTTACCTTTTGAAGAATGTTATGAGACTGATTTTTCAAAATTGGTTTTATGCTAAGATTGTCTTAAAAAGCTTGGGTTTTTAAGCTATTATTTTTGGCAGTTGGAAATTTGAGTTTATGCATGATTATATCAACCCGTACCCATACATGGTAAATCTTTTCTTTTAGCAAATTGCTTTGAAATCTGTTTTAATGACAATCTGTTAATTATGGCAAGGTCTCATTTCTCCGACTGTTTTCCCACCTATTTGAACATGAATAAATCACATATATGTTTTTTGTCACTGATTTAGGGTAATTTAGATGGAATTGTCTCTTCATAATTGATTAATTGACCCTAAAATATTTTCCCTTGATTGAAACTATTCTCTTTCCTTTTTTACGCACGGGATGACTAATTTATTTGACAAACGTAGTGGTAATTTTGATGGAAGGAACTTCATTGATTGAAGACATCAAATATTCTTCTCCCTTCTGTACTTGGGCGGACTGATTTTTTTCTACACTGTATAACAAATCACTCTCTTTTTATTTAGGGGACCCAACTTAAGTTCCACAATTCACAATCACTACTCTCTTAACAAAAATCATTGGCTACTTTCATACAAAAACAATTAAATTGTTTAAAGGTTCTTTGGTTCTCCTGCAAGGCTGCTGAAAAACACTTTACGTATTTCACTATTACAAATTGCCTGAATTTTATTACTCTTATTACCTCTTTTACTGCTGTTACTGGTAAGTTCACAGATCGATGCAATTATTTTATTCTCCATGTATGTGTTGACTGCTTGATGGTTTTAGAAACATGCCTATAAGAATACTTTGATGTTTTTTCTTGTTTGTTTGCTATTATGTATTGTTTCGCAGGCCTAAATAGACACGAGATTTTGAATAGCCGCCCGGAGATAGGGAGGGAATTGTCGTTTAATTCTCTTATTTAATCTAGTTATCACTTATATTGCAATATCTTCTGTAAAATATTATTATTGTAATAATAATTTTTGGGGACTGCTTTGGGGGGTGGGGAACTACATGCTCTATGAATAGTATTGGTAGGCACTGATTTAGGTTTTATATTCGTTACGTGCTATGTGAATCACCTAGGCACATGAATTTAGGATTGATTAACATACGCAATATTTAATTCATTTATTAATTAGTTTGATTCCATTGTCATATTGAGCATTAGACTTCAATAATTTTAATGTCACTATATGTATAGCATGTTAACATATATTGAGCATGATAAAGTAATTTCTAGCACATTAACTTTTTAAAGAATCAAATGTTTCTTTATCAATTGAACAATTTCATATATTGCGATAAATTCTTAGTCTTAAGAAATAAATTCTCACATGTTTTAGCATTTAAATACATCTTTTGCATATTAAAGTGTTTTAGCATATTTGAATGTCAAAATTTCTATATTTTCAGCATATTAAATAATGAATGAGCCAATTTTTGCATTTTAGTATGTTGACACAAATTATTGCACTAGTAATATAACTTTCAGCAAACAAGTTTGTTTTACTTTGCTAAAATAATTTTCAGCAAAACAATACATGTAACATGACATTTCGTTTTTAGTATGTTAAACATTAACCTGTGATTATAAATCTCAAGCATGAATTAATTTTAGCATTTAATATATTGTTAGCATGTTAATTTGACATTCATCATATCAACCTATTTTTGACATATAGCATGTCTGCATTAAATTTCAATATGTTTACACAGTAAAAAATATGAACATGTTGAATTTCTAACACAACAATTTAATTGTCAGTATATCAATTAATGTCCAGCGTGTCAAGATACTAATTCACTAATCCTCAACATGTTTTATGCATTCTAGGCAAGTCTCTGCATATTAACATGAATTTGCTATGCCTTAATATTATTTGACGCATGCTTAAATACAATCTCAGTATGTTAAATATTAGATTTCTAAGCATCTTTGCATACTTCTAGCAGGTTAAACAATAAGTGTTAGGCATCTTAGCATGTCATGAGCATAATTTCTTGATACATTCACCATACTTTTGACACCCTTTTAACCCATATTGTTGCATACACGAATCACAGTTGTCCTTTTGTCACCAGTTGTTGAACATTTAGACATTATGCCTATAGGTTAATCAACAATAGTAATTTTTCTGTGCATGCTATCATATTAATCGACATTAATAACCTAGAGGCAAATATGGGACTATCATGGGTTAGTTGCTATCTAAAGTGTTACACATTTTAAGTCCTAAGCAACATAGCTTTACTTTGGTCTTGAACACAAATCCAAAATAGTAAAGTCCAATGTGTAACGCCCCAATTTTCTGAATCAAAATGCTACACAGTGCTTATGACCTCGAAGGATCACAAGCTAACCCATGACTGATATTTGTACTTATACACTGCATAATATACGTGTAAAATAAAGAAAACATGAACAATAGGCCATAAGGTTCAACAGAATAAAATATCTGACAAATCATAACATTCATATTGGTGACAAATACCCAAAACAACTAAAGTATGAATCTAAAAAATGAACATAAATCTGAAAGCCACTAAGTATTGTCTGAAAGAAGGAATTGAAGGAACATGTCTCCAACTAACTCCGTAAACTGAAAGCTAACTGAAATAAAATAATATCATCCTCGAATGGATGAGGACTCACTACAACTCTGCGACTGGAATTCTACTGCTACTGCTGATCTGGAACTCATGTCTATGAACCTATGGTGTAACATAAAAGAAAGCACCATAGTGCAAATGCGTCAGTATAATTGGGAGTACTGAGTATACGAGTGAGGTAGGCAAAATTCAAGGGTTTACATGCATGAACAATACTAACTGACTAACTGATGTGAACGTAAGAATGCAACATGCATACATAGTAACTAGAATCGTGAATTAGTGATAGTTAGATTTGTATGCTAATACATGGTTTACTGATAGCTAACTTGATTGATAGTATAATTCTTATACATGGGCAACTGTGTCTAACAGTCCTGGATCTGATGGAACTATCTGAGTTCCGTACTATAACAGAATTGATTGTATCTGATAGTCGTGGTATACTATTATCTGAAGAACTATCTGAGTTCTTTTACTGAGACTGAGTCAGAAACTGTGGGAGGTATTCATCTAACCGACATTCCCCAATAATGCATATAGCTAAGTTGGGGTCCAATCTCTTTCCTGACTGGACGGGTTTCAATATTATGCCATTGGTAAGGACAGTTGTGAGTGACCCTTATCTGGCAGGTACTTAAAATGAGAATGGTGGGAACCCTAAACTGACAAGTTAAGCCACCTCATCAACCCTAATTTGACAGGTTAAGATGTCTCAACCTACGCTGGCTACGTAGTTCTGAAATACAAGGATGACTGCTCAGCATCACACCCTAATCTAACAGGTAAGTTTCAATCCTTGGGTTCACTCGGTGCTAATTACTACTCCCATCTGAATGGACACTGAACATGATCAAATAACTGTATATGGATTGAGTAACTAACTTCCGTTGACTGATCGAATAGGACTACTATCTGAGAATTTACTGAGATCATGAAATTTTTGAGATTTCCTGAGTCACATAACTAACTGAGTTTCTATAGATCATGGATTAACTGAGAGTATCATGATAACTTGACATGGCTTTAGGCACACAACTATATTTTTTGGGTACAAGTAACCCCACTCGATGGAAGGAAACTAACATATGTAATTGACTTGATCATAAGAATAGAGTCCACAATTCACAATATCATAAGTAGGGGATTTCATACAAATCATGGTTCTCAACATCTTATACATGGAAGGGAAATTCATACAACATGTATATGCTTGCATAACTTTATTATCATGCTCATTCCATATCACAACAACAACATATAACAATAACTGTAATGCCCCAATTTGCTGAACTGGAATGCTACACGGTGCTTGTGACCCCGAAGGACCACAAGCTAACCCATGACTGATATCTGTACCTCTGTACTGCATAATATATATGTAAAATACGGAAAACATGAACAATAGTCCATAAGGTTCAACTGAATAAAGTGTCTGATAAACATAACATCTATGTGGGTGACAAATACCCAAAATAACTGAAATCTAAATCAAATTTGAACATAAATCTAAAAGCCTCTAAATACTATCTGAAATAAGGAGTTGAAGGAACATGTCTCCAACTAACTCTATAAACTAAAAGCTAACTGATATAATAAATAAATCAAATCATATTGTCCTTGAATGAAAAGGACTCATTGCAACTCTATATACTAGAATGCGACTGCTACTGCTTGTCTAGAACTCATATCTCTGAACATATAGTGTAACATAAAAAGAAACCACCATAGAAAAAATGCGTCAGTACATAGGAATGTACTGAGTATACGAGTGAGGTAGGCTAAATAAAAAAGGTTTTACATGCATGAGCAATACTAACTCACTGACTGATATGAATGTTAGAGTGCAAACATGCATACATAGTAATTGGAATCGTGAATGTGTGATAGCTAGATCTGTATACTAATACATAGTTTAATAATAATTAACATGACTAATACTGTAGTTCTGATAATATGGGTGACTGTGTCTGACAGTCCTGAATCTGATGGAACTATCTAAGTTTCGTACTGTAACTGAATTGACTGTATCTGAAAGTCCTGGTATACTAAAATCTAAAGAACTATTCTTTTACTGAGACTGAGTTTAAAACTGTGGGAGGTAGTTATTTAATCGACATGCCCCATATGTACCATTATAGCTAAGCTGGGGTCTAATATCTGCCCTGACTGGAAGGGTGTTAATACTGCGCCATTGGTAAAGATAAATGTAGGTAACCCTCATCTGACAGTGTTCCTAAAATAGAATGGTAGGGCCCTCAAATGACAGTGCTAAGCCACCTTATCAACCCTCATCTGACAGTGTTGATATCTCAACCTATACTGGCTACATAGATTTGGAACGCAAGGATGACTGCTAAGAATCACACCCTCATCTGCCAGTGTGTGTTCCCATTATTGGTTTCACTCGGTACTAACTTCTACTCCCATTTGAAGAGACTGAACATGAATTAACTGACTGTACATGAACTGAGTAACTAGCTTCTGTTGACTGATGGAATAGTACTATTATCTTAGAATTTACTGAGATCATGAGATTTCTGAGACTTCCTGAGTCACATGACTGACTGACTTCTATAGATCATGGTTTGACTGAGAGTATCATGATAACATTATATGGATCTAGGCACACAACTATATTTTTCGGGTACAAGTACCCCCAGGACTCGATATAAGGAAACTGACACATAGGACTGACTTGATCACAAGATTGGAGTTCACAATTTATAACATTATAAGTAAGGGATAGTATACCACATGTATTTTTTTCAATATCTTGCGCATGGTAGGAAGTGCATATATATCATGTACATATTCTATCACTCAATTATCATGAATGCTTCATACCACAATAATAGTAACAAAACAATGGCATGGAATTCATATTGAATTATATAGTTAACTTGGACTTGTCATTTAGATATTATGGAACCACGTATACATGAATTTCTAGCACCCTAAGCATTTTATCAAACACCTTGCATGTACACTTTAAGGCATAGGAGTGTTTCATAATTTGCATTATATTAAACCACCCAATTCATGGGTTCCAACTAACATGATCATAACCTTCATGAAAATACAATCAAAATACTATTCAATAGCACAAATAGCAAACACCAACATGAGTATGATCATATCACCACAAAAAATCATAATTTAGTATTTAAATATTGATTCTTTAACTCAATAGATAAAAGGAATCCAGGGATGAACACTACGCATACCTTAGATTAAGAATTCGTGAAATTTTCTTGCAACTTGAAACCTCCAACTGAACCCTAGACTTGTTCTTGATGTTTCTTGAGAGAATTTGATGAAAAGTAGTGTAATTAGCTGATTTGGGGCCTCAATACCGTGTTTGGGACTTATATATAGATGAAAATTAACCAAAATACCCTCAAAGACATGGAGCTGGAATGCAGAAATTGGCCTGGGGCGATCCAGGGGGCGGTGCCCTGCCTATAGCCCGCGATCCACCGGGTGGTGCCTGCCTTATAGCCCGCGATCCACCGAGCGGCGCCTGGATTATAGACAGTGATTACCAGGGTGGCGCAGGCTTATCTCCCTGAGCTTCTATTTTGGAAACCAAAACATGCCCTTACGCTGTTCAAAAAATTCTAAAACTTACCCGGGATGTACTACGACCTTGCCCCATCGCAATACAACTTGAAAATCTAAAAACAAAGGTTGGGAAGGTCGTCAAATAAATCCCCAAAATTTAGAGGTCTAAAATAATACTGAGTGTTGAACACATATAAAAAAATTTCTAAATCTTGAGGCTTGTAAAGCCAAATAAGTTGAATTTCGTACTTAGAATTGTATGAGGTATTACAATATCTCCCCCTTGGGAACATTCGTCCTTGAATGAGAATCAACTTAGAGGGTCTAAAAGATATATTGAATATGAACTGAACATAAATGATTAAAACAAGATCTCATGAATGACATGACTGATAAACTAGATATATCATACTGAACATACATATCTGATGCATGTGTAACTAATTCATGAATGCATGACTGATGTTTTTAATAACTGAAGTACTAGCAATGAAAATGCATATCTAATGCATGATTATATACTAGACTAATAAATAAATGCATGACTGGGTATGCAATGGTAGTAGATACCAAGTTTATAATGGTAACATGAGCATGAAACTGAATAAGCTAAAGGAGAACTGTTACCTTGATCTTGATCTAAATTGGCGGAGAAGAGGTGAGGGTACTTGGTACGTATGTATGCTTCTGCTTCCCAAGTAGCTCCCTTAACGGACTGATTTTGCTAAAGAATTTTGACTAGAGTCTAATAGTCTAAGATTCAACTGGAATCTATTCATAAGAGAGGCTATTATGAACATCAATTCTCTGAATAGGAATTACAACTGATGGGTCACCTATGCACTTCTTGAGCAAAGAAACATAAAAGATTTGATGAACTGAAGCTATATCTTAAGGCAATTCGAGCTCATAAGCTACCTTTCCTTAACGACTGAGAATCCAAAAGGAACTAACATATCGGAGACTGAGCTTTCCCTTCTTGCCGAATTGATTCACTCCCTTCATGGGAGAGATCTTAAGATAGAAATAGTCATAAATCTCAAACTTGAGATCCTTTCTACGAACATCTGCATAAGACTTTTGTCGGCTTTGAGCAGCCCAGAGTCTTTCTATGATCAACTGAACATTCTCTAAGGCGTCGAATACTAAGTTAGGACCTATGACTGAAGCCTCACTAACTTTGAACCAACCGATTGGAGATCTACATCTCCTACCATAGTGAGCTTCGAATGGATCCATCTAAATACTGGAATGATAGCTATTGTTGTATGTAAATTCAATCAAAGACAAGTGGTTATCCCAACTTCCCTTGAAATCAATTGTTTACGCCCTTAGCATATCTTCAAGAGTCTGAATGGTCCTTTTTGCTTGACCATTTGTTTGAGGATGAAACATTGTGTTGAGATGAATTTGGGTACCAAGACCCTTTCAGAATGCTTTCCAAAAATGAGAGGTAAACTGGATACCTCTGTCTGAGATAATAGATAATGAGACACCATGTAATCTGACCAACTCTCTGATATAGAGTTTGGCGTAATCCTCGGCAGAATAAGAGGTATGAACTGGAAGAAAATGAGCTGACTTGGTCATTCTATCTACAATGACCCAAATTGAATCATGTTGATGATGAGTTTGAGGCATACCCATCATGAAATCCATGTTCACTTCTTCCCACTTCCAAGTAGGAATGGTGAACTCTTTCATCGAACCACTAGGTTTTGAAGCTCTATCTTAACCTGCTGATATGTAGAGCACTTAGCCATAAACTCTGCTACGTCACTCTTCATCCCACTTTACTAATAGATCTCCCACAAGTCGTGGTACATATTATTAGCCCCTGGATAAATATAGTATCGCACACCATGCACTTCTATAAGAATTTGCTGCCTCAATTCATCTACACCTGAAACACACAGACGACCCTGACAATGAAGAACACCATCTTCCCCTTGGGAGAAAACCTCTACTTTCTGATTCTAAATTGACTCTTTTAGCTTGAAAAGGATAAGATCCCTATCTTTCTTCTCTTTTACCTCGAAAACTAGAGATAACTCTGAACTACTCTGAGCACATACACCACCCTCTGAAGAGTCGACTAAGCGAATGCCTAGTCTGGCAAGCTGATGAATTTCCTAGGCCATCTTCTTTTTGCTATCCTCAATGTGAGAAACACTACCCATGGAGAGTCTACTGAGAGCGTCAGCCATAATGTTGGCCTTGCCCAAATAGTAAAGGACATTCATGCCATAATCGTTTAAGAGCTCTAACCACCTTCTGTGATGAAGATTGATATCTTTCTTAGAAAAGTTGTATAGGAGACTCTTATTTTCTATGAAGACATCTACATGAACTCTGTATAGATAATGCCTTCAAATCTTTAAGGAAAATACTACGGCTGCTAACTCAAGATCATGAGTACGATAATTCTTCTCATAGGGCTTTAACTGTCTAAAGGCGTAGGCTATGACCTTACTATGCTGTATGAGGACACTGCCTAAAACCACTCTGGATGCATCAAAAAAAACTACGAACCCATCTGGACCATCTGGAAGAGCTAGAACTGGAGTTGTGGTGAGTCGAATCTTCAACTCTTGAAAACTCTTCTCAGAAGGATTTGACCACTGAAACTTGACCTTCTTTTGAGTCATTCTAGAGATAGGAGACATAATAGAAGAAAATCCCTTGACAAACCATCTGTAATAGCCACCCAAACCTAATAAAATCCTGATATTTGATGGAGAAATAGGTCTAGGCCAATTTCTTACCACTTTGGTCCTCTGAGGATCTACTTTAATGCCATCACCGGAAATAATATGGCCAAGGAATACTATTGATCTTATCCAAAATTCACACTTACTAAACTTAGCGAACAACTGATAATCTTTGAGAGTCTGAAGAATAATTTTGAGATGGTATGAATTAACACGCTCAGTGCGGGAATAGACCAGAATATCATCTATGAAAACTATGACGAACATGTCCAAGTACTGCTTGAACACCTAGTTCATCAAGTCGATGAAAGCTGCAGGGGCATTTGTAAGACCAAAAGATATGACTAGAAATTCAAAGTGACCATACCGAGTACGGAAAGCTATTTTTTAGATAGCCGGATATGAGGTCTATCTTGGAGAAAGAACTATTACCCTGAAGTTGGTCAAATAAGTCATCTATTCTGGGAGAAGGATACTTGTTCTTGACCGCAACTTTGTTTAGCTGATGGTAGTCGATACACATCCGGAGAGAACCGTCTTTCTTACGCACGAATAAGACTAGTGCACCCCACGGGGAAATGCTGGGTCTGATGAATCCCTTATCTAGGAGAACCTTCAACTGATCTTTTAGTTCTTTGAGTTTTGTTGGTGCCATTTTGTATGGCGGAATAGAAATAGGCAGAGTGTTTGAAAGAAGATCAATGTCGAAGTCTATTTCCCTTTCAGGAGGAATGCCTGGAAGATCTTCGGGAAAGACATATGTATATTCATTAACCACTGGTACTGATTCAAAGCTAAGAGATTTGGAACTGGAATCTTTAACATGCACGAGATGATACACACACCCCTTATAAATTATTTTCCTTGCCAAAAGGTAGGAAATAAGTTGACCCCTAAAAGATGAAGTATTACCCTTCCACACTAGGACGGGCTCATTTCAGAACTGAAACTGAACTATCCTATATCTGCAGCCGACTGTGGCATAGCAGGAATAAAGCCAATCCATGTCGAGAAAGGCATCAAAATCTGTCATCTCTAACTCAACTAAATCTGCTGATGTGGCTTTCTAAATATCATAATCGGGAAGTTCCTGTATACCTATCGGTCTATGATGGTTTTACTCACTAGGGTAGATACTAAAAAGGGCTCTACTAGAATTTCGAGGCTGATTCTGAAATCACCTACTATAAAGGGAGTAACAAAAGATAACGATTCACCTGGATCTAGCAAAGCATAAACATGAGCATGGAAAATTTGTAACATACTAGTAACTACATCAGGAGAATTTTCCTAATCTTGTCAGGTCTGAAGAGCATAGAGATGATTTGGGCGTTGCCCACTAGTAGCACTGGAAGCGGCACCCTGCTGATTTGGGCGACCGGACTGGGCTATGGAATGATTTTGTTGACCCTATAGACCTGACTGTAGACACTCTCTAATCCTGTGGCCTGACTTTCCATAAACAAAAATAGACATCACTACCGGATCTACAAATATCCTTGTAGTTTTTACCACAGGTCTAGAAAAGGAGATTTGTGTGAGCACTACTAACACTGCCCTGGGTCTAAGAGCCTGGGGCTCTATCTATGAACTTAGGAGCTGGAACACTAGCTGAATAATGAACTGGAGCTGATGACTTGGGAAGAAATTGCAAACGATTTCCTCCCTCTGACTTGGGTTGAACAAAACTAAAACTGCCTGACCATACTCTCTTGTTCTGCATCTCAGTAGTCTTAATCTTTTGTTTGTCTATTTGCTGAGCATGGGTTATGAGCCTGGCTAAAGTCATATCACTGTTCAGCATTGCAGACCTACACTTATTTACCACTCTATCATTCACCCCTGACACAAACTTTCTCATCTTAGCCCTGCTGTCTGTAACCACATGAGGGGCATATCTGGCTAGCTAAGTAAATCTGAGAGAATACTTTTTAACCATCGCATTTCCCTATCTGAGGTTGATGAACTCAATAACTTTGGTCTCCTTCAGATCTTAGGGAAAGAACCTTTCTAAGAAGGTCATGACAAATTCCTCCCACTCAAAAGAACCTGCATCGTCTAACCTCTAAGACTTCCACTGCTTGTACCAAGTATGAGCCACATCTTGCAACTGGTATGCGGCTAAATCAGCACTCTCAAGACATGTAACTCCCATGATATCTATGACTTTTTGAACTTAGTCAATGATTTCCTGAGGGTCTTCATCAGACTTAAAACCAAAGAGATATTGAGGGTTTATTTGGGTAAAGTCTTAAATCCTAGCTGTGGCTGAGGTTACCACTAGATTGGTCAGAATAATTTGTGGCCGTTCATTTTGGATAGCCACAGAATGAGAAAGTGTGATAAATACGGCCCTATACTCTGCATGAGAAACATGTTCGCCCAAAGGATCTTCCGGCTGAGGAGGTGGCTGGTTTATTCTCTTTGGAGGCATGTTTTGAAATAAGAGAGGAACAAATTAGACTGATAGTTTTAACTTTAGATTATACTCACTAGCACGATGTGAATACTGAAAGAAAGGAAACTATTCCTAAAACATCTCATATCCTCTTGTACATAAATATGTCATGCAATACACCCATGTAAAAGACTCTACAAGATGTGGCTTTTAGACTTCCTAGGACTCTATTGAACCTTAGGTTCTGATACCAAGTTTTAACGCCCTGATTTGTTGAACCGGAATGCTACATGGTGCTTATGACCCTGAAGGACCACAAGCTAACCCATGACTGATATTTGTACCTGTGTACTATATATATACATATAAAATATGGAAAATAGGAACAATAGACCATAAGGTTCAACTGAATAAAGTGTCTGATAAACATAACATCCATGTGGGTGACAAATATCCAAAATAACTGAAATTTGAATCAAATCTAAACATAAATCTAAAAGCCTTTAACTATTATCTAAAATAAGGAGTTGAAGGAACATGTCACCAACTAATTCCATAAACTGAAATCTAACTAAAATAATAAATGAATCAAGTCATATCATCCTCGAATTAAGAAGACTCATTGCAACTCTATATACTGGAATGCGACTGCTACTGCTGGTCTATAACTCGTGTCTCTGAACCTATGGTGTAACATAAAATGGAAGCACCATAGCATAAATGTATCAGTACGTTGGAATGTACTAAGTATATGAGTAAGGTAGGCTAAATACAAAAGGGTTTACATGCATGAGCAATGCTGACTGACTGATATGAACATGAGAGTGAAAACATGCATACATAGTAACTGGAATCATGAATGCGTAATAGTTAGATCTGTACACTAATACATGGTTTACTAATAATTAACATGACTGATACTGTAGTTCTGATAACATGGGTGACTATGTCTGACAGTCTTGAATCTGATGGAAATATATCTGAGTTCTGTACTGTAACTGAATTGACTATATCTGACAGTCCTGGTCTACTGAAATTTGAAGAACTATATGAGTTCTTTTATTGATACTGAGTCTTAAACTGGGGGAGGCAGTTGTTTAACCGGCATGCCCCATATGTGCCATTATAGCTAAGCTAGGGTCGAATCTCTGCCCTGACTGGAAGGGTGTTAATACCGCGCCACTGGCAAAGATAACAGTGGATAACCCTCATCTGATAGTGTTCCCAAAAGAGAATGGTGGGCCCCTCATCTGACAGTGCTAAGCCACCTCATCAACCCTCATCTGACAGTGTTGATGTCTTAACCTATGTTGGCTACATAGTTCTAGAACGTAAAGATTACTGCTAAGAAGCACACCCTTATCTAGCAGTTTATGTTCCCATCATTAGGTTCACTCGGTGCTAACTTCTACTCCCATCTAATGAGACTGAATATGAATTAACTAACTGTACATGAACTGAGTAACTGACTTCCATTGACTGATAAAATAGTACTACTATCTGAGAATTTACTGAGATCATGAGATTTCTGAGACTTCCTGAGTCACATGACTGACTGACTTCTATAGATCATGGCTTGACTGAGATTATCGTGATAACATGACATTGCTCTAGGCACACAACTATATTTTTCGGGTACAAGTACCCCCAGGACTCGCTAGAAGAAAACTGACACACACATGACTGACTTGATCATAAGATTAGAGTTCACAATTTATAACATTATAAGTAGGGGATAGTATACCACATGTAGTTTTTGTCAATATCTTGCGCATGGTAGCGAGAGAATATATATCATGTACATATTGTATCACTCAATTATCATGAATGCTTCATACCACAATAATAGCAACAAAACAATGGCATGGAACTCATATTGAATTACATAGTTAACTTGGACTTGTCATTTAGATATTATGGAACCATGTAAACATTAATTTCTAGCACCCTAAGTATTTTATCAAACACCTTGCATGCACTCTTTAAGGCATAGGTGTGTTTCATAATTTGCACTATCTTAAACCACCAAATTCATGGGTTCCAACTAACATGATCATAACCTTTATGAAAATACAATCAAAATACTATTCAATAGCACAAATAGCAAACACCAACATGAGTATGATCATATCACCACAAACAATCATAATTTAGTATTTAAAGAATGATTCTTGAATTCCACGGACGAAAGGAATCTGTCGATGAACACTATGCATACCTTAGATTAAGGATTCATTGAATTTACGGTGGAATTTGCTTGCAACTTGAAACCCCCAATTGAACCCTAGACTGGTTCTTGATGTTTCTTGAGAGAATTTGATGAAAAGTAGTGTAATTAGCTAATTTGGGGCCTCAATCTCGTGTTTTGGACTTATATATAGATGAAAATTGACCAAATTACCCTCAAGGACATGAAGATGGAATGCAAAAATTAGCTTGAGACGATCCAAGGGGCGGCGCCCTGCCTATAGCCCATGATCCACCGGGCAGCGCCTACCTTATAGCCCATGATCCACCGGGCGGCACCTGCCTTTTAGCCTGCGATTACTAGGGTGGCTCGGGTGTAACACCCCGATTCACTGAATCAAAATGCTACACGATGCTCATGACCCCAAGGGACAACAAGCTAAACCATGATTGATATCTGTACCTGTATACTGCAAATGTTAGACTATCAGACTCGCAGGATATCTTTGTTCCTCAATCTACGAGTCTGATAATCTAAGATTTTGACTTGAATCTCTTCATAGGATAGGTTGTTCTGAATGTTAATGCTCTGGATAGGGACAACAATTGCTTGGTCACCTATGAACTTCTTTAGCAAAGAGACATGGAAGACAAAATGGAGTGAGGCTAGATCTAAAGGCAACTTAAGCTCATAAGCTACCTTGCCGAAGCGATAAAGAATTTGAAGGGACCGACATACTGGGGACTAAGTTTCCCTTTCTTACCAAACCTCTTCACTCCCTTCATGGGAGAGATCTTAAGATAGACATAGTCATTGACCTCGAACTCGAGATCCTTTCTACGAATATCTGGATAGGACTTCTGTTGGCTCTGAGTAGCCCGGAGTCTCTCTAATCAACTGAACTTTCTCTAAGGCATCGAATACTAAGTCAGGACCTATGATTGAGGCCTCACTAACTTCAAACCAACCAATCGAAGATCTACATCTCCTACCATATAGAGCTTCAAATGAATCCATCTGAATACTAGAATGATAGCTATTATTGTATGCAAACTCAATCAAAGGCAAGTGGTCGTCCCAACTTTCCTTGAAGTCAATTGCACACGCCCTTAGCATACCTTCAAGATTCTGAATGGTCCTCTCTTCTTGGCCATCTGTTTGAGGATAAAATATTGTGCTGAGATGGACTTGGGTGCTGAGACCCTTTTGGAATGCTTTCCAAAAGTGAGAAATGAACTGGGTACCTCTATCTGAGATGATAGATAGTGGAACACCGTGTAACCTGACTAACTCCCTGATATAGAGTTTGGCATAATCCTCGGCGGAATAAGAAGTACGAATAGGAAGGAAATGAGCTGACTTGGTCATTCTATCTATAATGACCCAGACTGAATTATGCTGATGACGAGTTCTAGGCAAACCCTTTATGAAGTCCATGTTAACTTCTTCCCACTTTCAAGTAGGAATGGTGAACTCTTGCATGGAACCACTAGGTTTCTGATGCTCTCTCTTAACCTGCTGACATATAGAACACTTAGCCACAAACTCTGTAATATCTCTCTTCATCCCACTCCACCAATAGATCTTCCGCATATCGCGGTACATCTTAGTGGCCCCTGGATGAATAGAGTATCGCGCACCATGCACTTCTGCAAGTATTCGCTGCCTCAATTCATCTACACCTGGAACATATAGACAACCCTGACAACGAAGAACACCATCTCCCCCTTGGGAAAAAACCTTGACTTTCTAATTCTAAACTGACTCTTTAAGCTTGACAAGGCTAAGATCCCTGTCTTGTTTCTCTTTCACCTCGGAAACTTGAGATGAATCTGAACTACTATGAATACATACACCACCCTCTGAAGAATCGACTGAGCGAATGCCTAGTCTGGCAAGCTGATGGATCTCCTGAGCCATCTTTTTCTTACTATCCTCAACATGAGAAATACTACCCATGGAGAGTTGACTGAGAGCGTCGGCCACAACATTGGCCTTGCTCGAATGATAAAGAACACTCATGTCGTAATTCTTTAAGAGCTCTAAGCACTTTCTCTGGTAAGGATTAAGATGTTTACAGGAAAAGACATACTGGAGGATTTTATGGTCTGTGAAGACATCTACATGAACTCCATAGAGATAATGCCTCCAAATCTTTAAGGCAAAAACTACCGCTGCTAACTCAAGATCATGAGTAGGATAATTCTTCTCATGTGGCTTTAACTGTCTGGAGGCATAGGCTATGACCTTACCATGTATCATAAGGAAACAACCTAAACCCACTCTGGATGCATCACAATAGACTACAAAACTGTCTGAACCATCTAGAATAGCTAGAACTGAAGTAGAGGTGAGTCGAGTCTTCAACTCTTGAAAGCTCTTCTCGCATGAATCTGACCACTGAAACATAATCTTCTTCTAAGTCAATCTAGACATGAGAGATGCAATAGAAGAAAATCCCTCGACAAACCATCTGTAATAGCCAACCAAACCCAAGAAACTCCTAATATCTGATAGAGATACGGGTCTAGGCCAGTTTCGTACTGCCTCAGTTTTCTGAGGATCTACTCTAATTCCATCACTGAAAATAATATGGCCAAGGAATGCTAATGATCTTAGCCAAAATTCGCACTTGCTGAACTTAGCGAATAATTGGTGGTCCCTAAGAGTCTGAAGAACAATCCTGAGATGGTCTACATGATCACGCTTTGTGCGAAAATAGACCAGAATATCATCTATGAAGATTATGACAAACATATCCAAGTACTGCTTAAACACACGGTTCATCAAATCCATAAAAGCTGTGGGGGCATTGGTATGACCAAATGACATGACTAAAAATTTAAAGTGACCATACCGAGTATGGAAAGCTATCTTTGAAATGTCACATTCTCTAACTCTGAGTTGATGATAGCCAGATCTAAGGTCTATCTTAGAGAATTAACTGGAACCCTGAAGTTGATCGAATAGATCACCAATCCTGGGAAGAGGATATCTGTTCTTGAATGTGACCTTGTTGAGTTGACGGTAATCAATACATATCCTGAGAGAACCATCTTTCTTGTGCAAGAATAACACTGGCGTACCCCATGGGGAAACGCTAGGTCTGATGAATCCCTTATCTAAGAGATCCTTCAACTGATCTTTCAGTTTCTTGAGTTTTGTTGGTGCCATTCTGTATAGGGTAATAGAAATAGGTTGAGTATCCGGAAGAAGGTCTATGCCGAAGTCTATTTCCCTTTGGGAGAAATGCCTGGAAGATCTTTGGGAAAGATATCTGAGTATTCATTAACAAAAGGGACTATTTTGAGGCTGGGATATTCAGAACTGGAATCTTTAACATGGACGAGATGATACACATACCCCTTAGAAATCATTTTCCTTTCCTGAAGGTAGGAAATAAGTTGACCCCTGAACGCTAAAATGCTACCCATCCACTCTTGGATGGGCTCTTTCGGGAACTGAAAATGAACTATCCTATTTTTGCAATCAACTGTGGCATAGCAGGAATGTAGCCAATCCATGCCAAGAATGATATCAAAATCAGTCATCTCTAACTCCACTAAATCTACTGACATAGATTTCTGAGATATCATAACCGGGCAGTTCTTGTATACCCATCAGGCTATAATGGTTTTACCAACTAGGGTAGAGACTGAGAAGAGCTCTGCTAGGACTTTGGGATTGATTCCAAAATCACCTACTATGTAAGATGGAAGGTTCATCCGGGTAAAGTCCCGAACCCTAGCTGCTTTGGGATTGTCCACTGGATTGGCCGGAATGACTGGTGGTCGTTCAATCTGTGCAGCCATGGATTCATCAAGTGTGGTAAATGCGGCTCTAAACTCTGGATAGTAAATATGTTCACCCAAAGGATCTTCGGGCTAAGGAGCTGGCTGGTTTCTTCTCTTTGGGGCCATGGTCTAGAATAAGAGAAGAATGGATTAGACTGAGAGTTTAACTTGTGATTATGCTCACTAGCATGACATGAATAATGAAGAAAGGGGACTATTCCTAAAACATCTTATAGCCTCCCCCACATAAATGTGGCGCGCAACATACCCATGTATAAGACTCTACTAGATGTGGCTTTCTGACTTCGTAGGACTCTATTGAACCTTAGGCTCTGATACCAAGTTTGTAACACCCTGATTCGCTGAACCGGAATGCTACACGGTGCTCATGACCCCGAGGGACCACAAGCTAACCCATGATTGATATTTGCACCTGTATACTGTAAATCATGATATAATAATATGGAATACATAGAACTGTAAGGCCATGAGGTTCAACTGAATAAAACCATGTGGGTGAAAATACCCAAAACAACTCAATCTGGACGTAAATCTGAATATAAATCTGAAAGCCTCTAAACTATCTGAATAAAGAGTTGAAGAAACATGTCTCCAACTAAATCCATAAAACTAAACTGAAGAAATGAATAAATGAGTCAAATCATATTATCCTCGAATCAATGAGGACTCACTATGTCTCTGCCATTGGAATGCTACCGCTACTGCTGGGCTGAAGCTCGTGTCTCGAAACCTATGGTGTAACATAAAAAGAAAGCACCATTGCGCAAATGCGTCAGTACAACTGGAATACTGAGCATACGAGGAAGGTAGGCTGAACATAAAGGGTTTCATGCATGAACAACACTGACTGACTAATATGAACGTGGGAGTGCAAACACACATATATAGAAACTGGGACTGTGAATACGTGATAGCATGACCTGTAAGCTAATACATGGTTTACTGATAACTATCATGACTGATACTGAAACTGATAACATAGACGACTATATCTAATAGTCCTGTATATACTGAAATCTGAAGAACGCCCTGATTTCTTTTACTAAGACTGATACTAAAACTATGGGAAGTAGTGTTTAATCGGCATGCCCCATGTATGCCATTATGGCTAAGCTGGGGTCCAATCTCTTCCCCGACTGGAGGGGTGTCAATACTGTGCCACGGATAAGGAAAGCCTGTGAGTGACCCTTATCTGGTAGGTACTCAATAAGAACGGTGGGAACCCTAAACTAACGTGTTAAGCCACCTCATCAACCCTAATCTGACGGGTTAAGATGTGTCAACCTACGCTGGCTACGTAGTTCTGGAACACAAGGATGACTACTAAGAATCACACCCTGAACTGGTGGGTGAGCTCCCATCCTTGGGTTCACTAGGTGCTAACCTCTACTCCAATATGGAGGGACTAGACATGAATAACTGATTGTGCATGACTTAATCTTACTGAATTCTATTGACTGGCAGAATATTACTGATATCTAACAACTGACTAAGACCATGAGGTTTTCCTGAGTCACATGACTGACTGAAGTCTATGGAATCATAGCTTGAGTTTGGATATCATGAAACATGACATAGATCTAGGCACACAGCTATAGTTTTCAGGTACAAGTACCCCCAGGACTCGATGGAAAGAAACTGACACACATAACTGACTTGATCATAAGAGTAGAGTCCATAATTTATAATATCATAAGTAGGGATCTCATACTAAGCATGGTTATCAACAATATATTGCATGGAAAGGATTTCATCTCACATGGAAGTACTTGCACAATCTTAATATCATGTTCATTGCATAATCATATGGGCAACACATACCAATAGCATGGAAGTTCATGTGGATTGCATGGTTATCATACATCTGGTTCATAAGTAGGATTTGCAAGTAAACATAGCATAATCTCATAAGAATAGTTCATGAGTATTCCAACAACATTTACAAGGCACATTATCAACATAGAAGTCATTGAAACATAAGGGCATATCATGAATCCTTCACTTAGTCACAATTTACCTATATTGCATGATTTCTAGTTTCTTAGGCATTTTATCAAACACCTTACATGTACATCTTAAGCATAGGTAAAATCATCAAATTATATATCATGAACAACCAAATTTACATGTTTCCAACTCATATGATATCATGAAATTCAAAAAAACATATAAAGATTCCATCTTGGGAATCACCCAATATCAACAACATGATCATCAACACGCAACAATATAGAAATCATACTTTATAATGAAAAAGAGGGTTTTTGAGCTTTATGGATGAAAGGGATCCATAAATCAACTCACGCATAACTTAGAAGGAAAGATTCTTGATGATTGACGGAGGAATTTCCTTGAAATCGGATCCTTAAGCTTAGTTACGCAACACTAGTTGTTTTTCTCTTTTAGTGCTCTTGGATGATGAGCTTTGAGTTGATAATATGGTTGTAATATGTTTAGAAGCTATATATTTCGTAGGGTTAAGTTTAGGGACGTGTAAGGAGTGTTAAAAGACTTAATTACCCTTAAAATAACTCAAAAAGGAGTGTTTTTGGCACCCGGAACTGACTTGGGTGGCACCCAAGTGATTGCCTAAGCTAGGTTGGGCGGCGCCTAACCAATCGCCTATCCTTACTGTCGCTCACGAAAAAGGGCATAACTTTTCACTCGAGTATTGGATTATGGCAAAATTGGTATTGTTGGAAAGCTAATTCGATTATCTACAATTTGGTTGGTCTAAATCAGAAAAAATACCAAATTAACATCGAGTTATACTCATTCAAAGATGACCCTTGCAAAATCGAACACTAAAACTTGATGGATTCAAAAACTCTTAGCTTGTATTACCTTAAGTAACCCATATGAACATGCTTAATGCATCATAAGCTATCCAATCACTAGGATATTTATTGTAAGTCATGTACTCAAGTATGAATCACAGGATAGGAGATTTCATACGTAGGAATACTTATTCACTTCCTACCTTAGAAACATGTGGGGTATTACAGCGAGCTTATGGCCCTGAGCTACTATTTTGGAAACCCAAACGTGCCCTTACACTATCCAAAAAATTCCAAAACTCACCTGGGATGTACTACAACCTTTTTCCATTGCAACACAACTTAGAAATCCAAAAATGAAGGTCGGGAAGGTCGTCAAATAAATCCCCAAGGTTTTGAGGTCTAAAATAAGACTAAGTGTTGAACAGTTATCAAAAATTTTCTAAGTCTTGAGGCTTGTAAAGAAAAATGAGGTGAATTTTGTACTTAGGATTGTATGGGGTTTTACAATAACATGGAATTCATAAGGAATCATAGAACATAGAGCGTGGACTTGTTATTTAAGCACTATTAAATTATGGAACATGGATTCTATCATCCTAGGGATTTTATCAAACACCTTACATGCACCACTTTGGGCATAGGTTTATTCATGAATTCAACAACCCAAATCACCCAAAGTTCATATATTTCAACTAATATGCCATCCTAGTTTCATACAAACCCATAAAGATTTTATCTTGACATCATTCAACCCATCGACAAGACCAACGATCAAATCAAAACATAACAAGTATGGCATATAGTTTAAAATAGGGTTCTTGGACTTCATGGAGAAAGGAGTCCATGAATGAACACACGCATACCTTTAGATGGAAGATCCTTGATGATTTACGAAGAAATTTGCTTGAACTTGAATCCCCAATTGAAAACCCTAATGTGTTCTTGAGAGGATTTTGAGAAGAATGGGTATATTTTGGTGAAAATGGGAGTTAATCCCGTGTTTGTGACTTATATAGGAGTGGGAAAATGACCAATTTACCCCTCTAAATACGGATGTTTAATGACTAAAACTAGGTGCCAACGCTAGAAGTGACACAGTGCATTGATGGATGCATCATGATACTCGACGCGTCTCTCCATGATCGCGTCAAGCCTCAGGACTTTTGGCTCTGGAAGCCTGCACAAATGTTGACCAACGCGATTGGCGACGCGGCGTGGCAAGATCGCGTCGGTCTACTATTTTGGCACTTTGAACATGATCTAAATGTGTTCTGAAAAATCTAAAACTTGTACGGAAACACCTATTGACCTTTTTAATCATGAATTAATTAAAATACAGGCCTTTAAAGGACATTAAGATGGTGAGATTTGATTGCCAACTTTCGAAGGCCAAAAATAGGCTAAGTCTGGAAACTTGGTTAGAATTTTCTAAGTCTTGTACCCCTTGACAAGTTTGAAGGGATGAATTAAGCTTAGAAGTTTTGCGGGGTCTTATAATATCTCCTCCTTGAGAACATTCGTCCTCGAATGAAACTGACTAAGAGGGGAGAAAAGATAAACTGACGTACATACGAAACATGAGCAATTGAAACATGATTCCATGACTAACATGGCTGATAACTGAATACACCATACTGAGCATGCATATCTAATGCATGTGTAGCTGATTTATGAATGCATGACTGAGTGTTCTGATGAACTGAGTAACTCATAATGAGATTGCACATCTGATGCATGTTTAAATACTTGACTGATACATCAATGCATTACTGAATATGCAATGGTAGTAGATACCAATTTTATAATGGGAACATGAACATGAAACTGAATAAGCTTAAGGAGAACTGTAACCTTGAGCTTGATCTGAATTGGTGGAGAAAAGGTGAGGATACTTAGTATGCATATCTGCTTCTGCTTCCTAAGTAGCTCCCTCAACGGATTGATTTTGCCAAAGAACTTTAACTAGAGGGACTTCTTTGTTTCTCAATCTATGAGTCTGATAGTCTAAAATTTTGACCAAAATCTCTTCATAAGAGAGGCTGTTTTGAACATCAATACTCTGAATACGGACTACGACTGATGGGTCACCTATGCACTTCTTGAGCAAAGAGACATGGAAGACTGGATAAACTGAAGTTAGATCTGAAGGAAATTTGAGCTCATAAGCTACCTGGCCTAAACGACTGAGAATACTAAAGGGACCGATATAGCAGGGACTGAGCTTTCCCTTCTTGCCAAACCGCTTCACTTCCTTTATGGGAGAGATCTTAAGATATACATTATCGTCAATCTCATACTCGAGATCCTTTCTGCGCACATCTACATAGGACTTCTATCGGCTCTGAGCAGCCCGAAGTCTTTCTCTGATCAACTAAACATTCCCTAAGGCGTCGAATACCAAGTTAGGACCTATGACTGAGGCCTCACTAATTTGAACCAACCTATTAGAGATCTATATCTCCCACCATAGAGAGCTTCAAATGGAGCTATCTGAATACTAGAATGATAGGTATTGTTGTATGAAAATTCAATCAAAGGCAAGTGGTCATCCCAACTTCCTTTGAAATCAATTGCACACGCCCTTAGCATATCTTCAAGAGTCTGAATGGTCCTTTTTTCTTGAAAATCTATCTGAGGATAAAACGCTGTGGTGAGATAAATTTGGGTACCAAGACTCTTTTGGAATGCTTTCTAGAAGTGAGAGGTGAACTGGGTACCTCTATTTGAGATGATAGATAATAGGACACCGTGTAATCTGACCAACTCTCTAATGTAGAGTTTGGCATAATCCTCGGTAGAATAAGAGGTATAAACTCGAAGGAAATAAGATGACTTGGTTATTCTTTCTATAATGACCCAAACTGAATCATGCTGATGACGAGTTTGAGGCAAACCCATCACGAAATCCATGTTCACTTCTTCGCACTTCCAAGTATGAATGGTGAACTCCTGCATGGAACCACTAGGTTTCTGATGCTCTATCTTAACCTTCTGACATGTAGAGCACTTAGACATAAACTCTACTACATCCCTCTTCATCCCACTCCACTAATAGATCTCCCGCAAGTCATGGTACATCTTAGAGGCCCCTGGATGAATACAGTATCGCGCACCATGCGGTTATGCAAGAATTCACTGCCTCAAGTCATCTACACCTGGAACACACAGACGACCCTAACAACGAAGAACACCATCTCCCCCTGGGAGAAAACCTCTACTTTCTGATTCTGAATTTACTCTTTTAGCTTGACAAGGATAGGATCCCTGTCTTGCTTCTCTTTCACCTCAAAAACTAGAGATGACTCTGAACTACCCTGAACACATACACCACCCTTTGAAAAGTCGACTAAGTGAATGCCTAGTCTGGCAAGCTGATGGATTTCTGGGGCCATCTTTTTTTGCTATCCTTAATGTGAAAAACAATACCCATAGAGAGTCTACTAAGAACATCTACCATAACGTTAGCCTACCTCGGATGGTAAAGAACACTCATGTCATAATCTTTCAAGAGCTCTAACCACTTTCCCTGATGAAGATAGAGATTTTTTTTAGAAAATACATACTCGAGAGTTTTATGATCTGTGAAGACATCTACATAAACTCTGTATAGATAATGCCTCCAAATCTTTAAGGCAAGTACTACCGCTTCTAACTCAATATCATGAGTCGGATAATTCTCCTCATGGGGCTTTAACTGTCTAGAGGCGTATGATATGACCTTACCATGTCGCATGAGGACACAGCCTAAACCCACTCCGGATGCATCACAATAAACTATGAACTTGTCTGGACCATCTAGAAGAGCTAGAACTGGAGTTGTAGTGAGTCGAGTCTTCAACTCTTGAAAACTCTTCTCAGAAGGATCTGACCACTGAAACTTGACCTTCTTCTGAGTCAATCTAGAGATAGGAGATGAAATAGAATAAAATCCCTCAATAAACCATCTATAATAGCTAGCCAAACCCAAGAAAATCCTGCTATTAGATGGAGATATAAGGCGAGGCCATTTTCTTACCGCTTCAGTTTTCTAAGGATCTACTCTAATGCCATCACCAGAAATAATATGGCCAAGGATTGCTACTGATCTTAGCCAAACTTTGCACTTACTGAACTTAGCGAACAACTGATGATCTCTGAGAGTCTGAAGAAAAATTGTGAGATGGTCTGAATGATCATGCTAAATATGGGAATGGACCAGAATATCATATATGAAAACTATGACGAACATTTTCAAGTACTGCTTGAACATATGGTTCATCAAGTCCATAAAAGCCGCAGGGGCATTGGTAAGACCAAAGGACCTGACTAGATACTCGAAGTGACTATACCAAGTACGAAAAGCTATCTTTGGGATGTGATGTTCTCTAACTCTGAGTTGATGGTAGCCTAATCTGAGTTCTACCTTAGAGAAATAACTGGAACCCTGAAGTTGGTCAAATAGGTCATTAATTCTAGGAAGAGGATACTTGTTCTTGACCGCAACTTTATTGAGCTGAGGGTAATCTACATACATCTTGAGAGAACCGTTTTTCTTGCACACGAATAAGACTGGTGCACCCCATGAGAAAATATTGGGTCTGATGAATCCCTTATCTAAGAGATCCTTCAACTGATTTTTTAGCTCGTTGAGTTCTACTGGTGCCATTCTATATGGTGGAACAGAGATAGGCTGAGTATCTAAGATAAGGTTAATGCCAAAGTCTATTTCCCTTTCGTGAAGAATGTATGAAATATCTTCGGGAAAGACATCTAAATATTCATTAACCACTAGGAATGATTCAAACCTAGGAAATTCAAAATTGGAATCTTTAACATGCACGAGATGATACAAACACCCCATAGAAATTATTTTCCTTGCCCGAAGGTAGGAAACAAGCTTACTCCTAAAAGATGAAGTACTACCCTTCCACTATAGGACGGGATTATTCAGGAACTAAAATAGAACTATCCTATTTCTGCAGTCGACTATGGCATAGCAGAAATAAACCCAATCCATACTGAGAATAATGTTAAAATCACTCATCTCTAACTCGACTAAATATGCTGATGTGGCTTTCTAAAATTTCATAATCGAGAAGTTCCTATATACCCATAGAGCTATGATGGTTTTACCTACTAGGGTAGAGACTAAAGAGGGCTCTGCTATAATTTCAGGACTGATTCCAAAATCGCCTGCTATAAAAGGAGTAACGAAAGACAAGGATGCACCTGGATCTAGCAAAGAGTAAATAGGAACATGGAAAATATGTAATGTACCAGTAACGAGATCAGAAGAATTTTCCTGATCCTATTGAGTCTGAATAGCATAGAGTCTATTTGGACATTGCCCACTAGTAGTGCTGAAAGTTGAACCCTACTGATTTGGGTGATCGGACTGGGCTATGGAATGATTTTGCTGACCCTGTAGAACTGACTACGGACACCATCTAATCCTATGTCTTGGCTTGCCACAACCAAAACAGACATCACTACCAGATCTGCAAATAACCTTGTGGTTCTTTCTACAAGTTTGGAAAAAGGTATTTCTGCTAATATTGCCCTGTGACTAAGAACCTGGGACTCTATCTCTAAACTTAGGATTTGGAGCACTAGCTGAAGAATGAACTAGAGCTGATGATTTGGCACAAAACTATGAATGATTTTCTCCCTCTGACTTGGGTTGAGCAAAACTGAAACTACCTGACCTTGCTCTCCTATTCTGCCTCTCCCTAGTCCTAATCTTCTACTCCTATATTAGCTGAGCATGGGTCATGAGACTGGATAAATTCATATCACTGTTCAGCATCGCTAACCTACACTCATTTACCACGCTACCATTTACCCCTGACATAAACTTGCTCATCTTAGCCCTGTTGTCTGCAACCACATGAGGGGCATATTTGGCTAACTAAGTAAATATGAGAGAGTACTCTTTAACCATTACATTTTGTTGCCTAAGGTTGATTAACTCTAAAACTTGGTGTCCCTCAGCTCTTGGGGAAAGAATCTATCTAAGAAAGCCGTGAAAAATTCCTTCCACTTTATAGGACCTGCACTATCTACACTCTCGAACTTCCAGTGCTTGTACCAAGTATGAGCCACATCTTGCAATTGGTATGCGGGTAACTTAGCACTCTCAGCAGAAGTAACTCCCATGATATCAATGACTTTCTAGACTTGGTCAATGAATTCCTGAGGTCTTCATCAGACTTAGACCTGAAGAAAGATAGAGAGCTCATTCAGGTGAAGTCTGAATCATAGTTGCGGCTGATTTGACAATTGGATTGGCCAGAATAACTGGTGGCCATTTATTTTGGGCATCTACAAACTGAGCAAGTGTGGTGAATGTGGCCCTAAACTCCTCATGAGAAATAGGTTCACCTAAAGGATCTTCAGGCTGAGGAGCTGGATGGTTTATTCTCTTTGGAGACATGTTCTGAAATAAGAGAAGAACGGATTAGACTGAGAGTTTAACTTGAGATTATGCTCACTAGCACGATATGAATACTGAAAGAACGGAAACTGTTCCTAAAACATCTCATAGCCTCCTCTACATAAATGTGGCGCATAACACACCCATGTATAAGACTCTACTAGATGTGGCTTTCAAACTTCCTAAGACTCTATTAAACCTTAGGCTCTGATACCATGTTTGTAATGCCCTAATTTTTTGAATCGGAATGCTACACGGTGCTTATAACCCTGAAGCACCACAAGCTAACCCTTGACTGATATCTGTACCTATATACTGCATAATATACGTGTAAAATATGGAAAACATGAACAATAGGCCATAAGGTTCAACTGAATAAAATATCTGACAAATCATAACATCCATATGGGTGACAAATACCCAAAACAACTGAAGTCTGAATCTAAAATCTGAACATAAATCTTAAAGCCTCTAAGTACTGTCTGAAAGAAGGAGTTGAAGGAACATGTCTCCAACTAACTCCATAAATTGAAAGCTAACTGAAATAATAAATAAAATAAAATAATATCATCCTCAAATGGATGAGGACTCACTGCAAATCTGCGATTGGAATGCTACTGCTACTACTGATCTAAAACTCGTGTCTGTGAACCTATGGTGTAACATAAAAGAAAGCACTATAGCACAAATATGTCAGTAAAACTGTAGTACTGAGTATGTGAGTGAGGTAGGCTAAATGCAAGAGTTTACTTTTATGAACAATACTAACTGACTGACTGATATGAACGTAAGAGTGCAACACGCATACATAGTAACTGGAATCATGAATACATGATAGTTAGATATATATGATAATACATGGTTTACTAATAACTAACAAAAACTGATAGTGTAATTATATGTACGACTATTTCTGATAGTCCTAAATCTGATGGAACTATCTGAGTTCCGTACTATAACTGAATTGACTGTATCAGACAGTCCTGGCATACTAATATTTGATGAACTATCTGAGCTCATTTACTGAGACTGGGTCTAAAACTGTGGGAAGTATCCATCTAACCAACATGCCCCAATAACGCATATAGCTAAGTTAGGGTCCAATCTCTGCCCCAACTAAAGGGGTGTCATTACGGCGCCACTGGTAAGGACAAATGTGATTGACCCTTATCTAGCAGGTACTCAAAATAAGAATGGTGGGAACCCTAAACTAACAGGTTAAGCCATCTCATCAACCCTAATCTAACAGTTTAATATGTCTCAACCTACACTGGCTATGTAGTTCTGGAACAAAATGATGACTGCTAAGAATCACACCCTAATCTGACAGGTGAGTTTCCATCGTTGGGTTTGCTCGGTGCTAATTACTACTCCTATTTGAATGGAAACTGAACATGATCAACTGACTATACATGGACTGAGTAACTGACTTTCATTGACTGATAAAATAGTACTACTATCTGAGCATTTACTGAGATCATGAGATTTCTAAGATTTCTTGAGTCACATGACTGACTGAGTTTCTCTAGATCATCGATTGACTGAGAGTATCGTGATAACATGACATGGCTCTAGGTACACGGCTATATGTTTTAGGCACAAGTTCCCTCAGGACTCGATGGAAGGAAACTGACATATGTGACTAACTTGATTATAAGAATAGAGTCCACAATTCACAATATCATAAGTAGGGGATTTCATACAAATCATGGTTCTCAACATCTTATACATAGAAGTGAAATGCATACAACATGTATATTCTTGCATAGCTTCGATAACATGCTGATTCCATATCATAACAACAACACATAACAATAACATGGAATTTATGTGAAATCATGGAACATAGAGCGTGGACTTATTATTTAAGCATAATTAAATCATGGAACATGGATTCTATCATCCTACGCATTTTACCAAACACCTTACATGCACCACTTTGGGAATAGGTTTATTCATGAATTCAACAACCCAAATCACCCAAAGTTCATAAATTTCAACTAACATACCATCCTAGTTTCGTACAAACCCATAAAGATTCTATCTTGACATCATTCAACCCATAGACAAGACCAACAATCAAATCAAAACATAATAAACATGGCATATAGTTTAAAATAGGGTTCTTGGACTTCATGGATGAAAGGAGTCCATGAATGAACACGAACATACCTTTAGATGGAAGATCATTGACGATTTATGGAGAAATTTGCTTGAACTTAAATCCTCAATTGAAAAACCTAATGTGTTCTTAAGAGGATTTTAAGAAGAATGGGTATATTTTGGTGTAAATGGGAGTTAATCCCATGTTTGTGACTTATATAGGGGTGAGAAAATGACCAATTTACCCCTCTGAATGCGGATATTTAATAACTAAAACTGGGTACCGATGCTACAAGTGATGCCATGTGTTAATGGTTGCAATATGATACTAGACACGTCGTCCTATGATCACATTGATCCTCATGAGTTTTGGCTCTAGCAGACTACACAAATGTTGACCAACGCAATTGGCAGTGCAGCACGGTAAGATCGCGGCAATCCACTATTTTGGCACTCCAAGCATGATCTAAACGTGTTATGAAAAATTTAAAACTTGTTCGGGAACACCTATTGACCTTCCTAATCATGAATTAATGAAAATACGGGCCATTAGAGGATATTAAGATGGCGAGATGCGATTGCCAACTTTTGAAGGCCAAAAATAGGCTAAGTCTGGGAACTTCATTAGAATTTTCTAAGTCTGGGATCCCTTGACAAGTTTGAAGGGATAAATCAAGCTTAGATGTTTTGCGGGATCTTACACAATGCCTCTTGGACGATAGGTGGGACATTAAGTATTATTAAAAATGTTAGTCTTATCCTTGTCATAGAATGCCCTTAGACTTGACATCCAGCCTAGGTGGGTTGGGACGGGTACTCATTCGAAAGTGATGATCCCAACAGATATTAACGGCGAGGATAATGACATTATTACTTGTCTAAGAGTTTGGCCCTTGGGTCGAATGATGATTAAACAAGTTGGGTTTTTTATCCGAATAAAATCAAAACATTTCTTTATTTAATTGATGAGTTCTTTATTCCTTTATTTACTTTGTATGCTTATTTTTGGGGAAGTTAATTTATTGTAGAAGCAGTCCCCTTTATTGCAAATTATGTCACTTCTTTCTCCTCGCTTTTTTTATTTACATGTTTTATTTATTTTTATCACTTAGATAATTAACAATTAGAATTAACAAATGTCATGTGTTTGCCTATTATATACTTCATCACTTAGTTAAAACTTAAGGTAATAAAACAACCGACTTTTATTTGATCACATAGAATCCCCACATAAAGTACAAATTTGATCGGGAACTACCTTTGTGGACCTCAAAAGGTGTCTAACTCCTTCCTTTCGAGGTAATTTGAACCCTTACCCAAATATCTGGTGAACTAAGACAAAATAACAAAATAGGTTTGTAGTAGCCTTGACCCGTGCCCTAACGCACCTTTAATATGTTAGGTGGTGACTCTTCACACTCTCTACTTTAAAATAGTCCCAAAAGAGTGGTCACGTTGAATCCTTCTTTCCGCAAGGAAAATGGGGTGCGAAAGAATGGCGAATCTACTAGGGATCTTAGGTTCTAACCATTATGAGTTTGTGTTTTACGTGGGATTCTATTATGTGTCTGAATTTTATCTTTGATTGTGACTTTTCATGATTATCGTTTGTTTTGACACCTTGATTTATTTTTTCATTTGTTAACCCTTCTCCTTCCCTTTATATGTGTTTTCATATTTTTTCATGCCTATCATTTCCCATCTTCTCCCTTTTATTGGCTATATATTTTGATATTTATTTGTTTTTATGTTTCTAAGCATGTTATTATATTTTTCTATGTGCTATGTGTTACTGCTTTTTAAAACTGGCATTTCACTCATACTTTCCTCCACTTGGAACTTTTTTTATTTTCTTTTTACGAACGGTTGCGTGGTAGCACGGACGTTCATTCCTAAAACACCCTTCGGGAAATGCCTTGTGGATCGATCAATCAGCGGTGCATTGACAGCCAAGAGCTCTCCCACTCTCGAGTTGTCCACTCGAGGAAACCATGTCCTAAACCTGCTCTTGTCCTTTAGGCCTTGGCTACATATTCCTTTTATTAAGGAATATACGTCCCATTCATTGTAGGATGCCTTGGAATCCTTGATGTGTTGAATATTAGTCTCATTCAGAGTCCAAAGAGGTTCATGGCCTCAAAAGGACTCACAATTATTTTCTATATGTTGCATTACCATGTATGCATTGATATCTTGCCTATCTTGATGTTGTATTTCTTGTCCTAAACGCTCCTTATTCTTAGTGCTCCTTATTTCATGGTTCTTTACTCTCAAAACCCTAATTATGTTAGGACCCTACAATACACTCTTAGGGTCTATTTAATTCTTCCCTTCAATTATCTTCCTGCTCATCTGTTAGTATATTAATTATCCCTAGGCTCAACTGTCATTTTGATAAAGGGTTTTAGTCTCATTCACAATCTCTTAGTGCAGCTTATCATTTTAGGATATCCTCTTCCTAATGCTTTTAACATTTACATACTATCGTCCTCATACTCATGTCGTTCTCTAGCTTTCACAACTTCTAAGTTGTATAAAGCTCTCCTAACGTCTATTCACTCCGAATGAGCATAACTCATTCTTTTAAATAAGTAGGATATTCATTCTATACTCTCATACATATTCTTTATTTCTAATTATAACAAATAATGAATAAAAATATAGAAAGAGTAGAATTGGACCTCAACATAAAGCTATTAAGATTTTATATTACTTGAGTAAAATGGAAGAATCTATATCCAAGAACCTCGACTCAAATTCAATACGAATCCGCCAAACTCAAACTAAAAATCATGAAACAGAGAAGGATCCGGACCAGATTCCAGCAGATTTGGACAGAATTGAAAGTGAACGGGAGTTGGGTTAATTGTTTTCACATTATCGGTAATTTGGCGAGCTTCGACGGTGACCGAAAATGAAAAAAAAAGGAAAGTAGTCACATTTTTTGGTGAAAATTCATCGAAAAAGCCTCTTTATCTCTAATATTTCTCCTGTTTTCACCCTTTCTTTTTGCCATCCATTTTTCGATCACTATCTCCCTCTCTCAATTCTCACTATTTCTACTCTCTCTACTCTAATCTCAATTTGTATGCATCTATCTCTCCTCCCTTCCTCTATGTATCTCAAGGTTTGGTAATGAACTCTGTGTGTATTTCATCACCGTGTAGAAGCTATGTGTGCTCTTTTTCAATCCCTTCTATTGTTTATATATGAACTATAAGAGAGATGTATGTGTGTGGGTGTGTTGTTCAGTAAGGAATATGTGTGTGCATTTCTATGTGTGAATCGGTGTATGTATATTATTGAGAGTAAATTGGGGAGTATATTTTGTATGGGTATTTTGGTGTGTGAGATCTAATTATGTGTGAGGAATCCCTTTTTGTAAAATTCTATTAAGAGAGAAAAAGGGGGAAAATATGAGAGGGGCCTGGAGGTGTACGTGAGTAGGGGGTAGGGGTAAGTGATTAGTGGTTGTTATTTTTGTTAGGATGAGGTTTCAAAAGTGGGGTATTTTTGTTATTTTATTTATTCTTTGTCTTTTTATACGGAAATTATTAAATGGGTAAGGATGTTAATTTTTTTGGAATATTGTTATTTTTGTTAGGGTAAGGTGTCAAAAGTGGTTATCAATTTGTTGGATTTGTTATAGTATGGAACTTATCACATGAGTAAAGGTACGTGGTAAGATGGTGTAAAATGGTAAATGATAATTTTTGGTGGGACAAAATTACGTTTCTACATCATGCCTCTTTTGGTATAAACATAAAGTTTTTCATACATAATAGTAGATAATGAAGCAGAATTTTGACCCGACCATTATTAAAAAGGAAGAAAAAGAAGGACAGAGTACCACCGAGTCTTGATTTAGGACATCCTATCTACCTAAGTTATGAGGGAATCAAGTCACAAGTATCTCAAAGGGTTGGAAGGAGAAGGACTATACCGAGTTAGAGATTCGTGTGAGGTCCTATCGAAGTTTTGATCCATGGCTCTGTCATTACAACAAAATAAAAACTACAAGTTAAAAAGATAAATGAAATTACAAAATTCCTATCTATGCAACATCTCTTGATTCTTTTCTTAGGTCTTCGATGCTTTCACAAGTGACAAAAGATTTGATCCTCCTTGGGTTGAACTTGAGAATAGATTCTTCCCCATACAAAATTTAGTATTGAAGATGAACTCGAACATTGACCATGATATTTCTTGTGGGACTTCTTGACTTTGAACATGAATTTGAAAATCTCACCCTATTCTCCAGGTGGTCTCCTGACATAATTTCTTCACATTGTTGCTTGGTTTTCTATTTTTTTCACCCTATTCTCATACAGGCTCTTGAAATCAAAACCAAAACTATAATGAACATTATCCTAAAAAAAATTTATTACCAAGAGATGTTCCATTTTACAGAAAAGTAAAGAGAAGTTCCATGTAACATTCATAAAATTTTGCCCAATTTATCATCAGAGGACTTTTGTGAAATTCACATGATAACTACTTGAAAAACCCAAACAAGGAAATGCATTTTCCATGGGTTAATTGGAATTATTCGACTAGAAAGTGAATTTTCAGGAGTCAAATGGAATGACTAAACTAGAAGGTACATCTTCTAGGAGTCAAGGGGAATGACTCGTCGAGAAAGTATATTTTCTAGGAGCCAAGAGGAATGAATCGACTAGAAAGTACATCTTCTAGGAGTCAGGGGAATGACTCCACTAGAAAGTATATTTTCTAGTATTCAAGGGGAATGATTCAACTAGAAAGTACATCTTCTAGGAGTTAAGGGAATAAATCGACTATGAAGTACATCTTCTAGGAGTCAAGGGGAATAACTCAACTAGAAAGTGTTTTCTAGGAGTGAAGGCTCAATTTAAAAAGTGTATCACCTAGCAATTTAAAACTTAAATACCTGAACAAGAAAGTGTGTCTCCGAGGGATATAGGATGATGAAGTTTTACCATGATTTGATTATCAAACCTGTGCAACAACATTACTTTCTACATTTGTAGAAGTGAGAAATTACAGTCGTTGATGTGTAGTCTTTGAAATCTTGATTTGAAGGTAACACGTGTTCCTGTTTTAATACAAAGAAAACTTGTGAGTTTAGAAACATGGTTGATAGTTTGTGGATTTAGATTTGTTGGAAATCGCTCTTGTTCTCATCACATTTAACCTTGCTTCCAACCATTAGCATATGTCATTGACTTGCTACATCATTGACCCAAACTCAGAATATTAAGAGTGACTCTGAAACAAACACAGTATCTCTGCTTTGCCATGTTTCTCAGATAAACCCTTTGAACCTTGGTACTTCCATGAGTTCTCAGACTTGTATTTTGACAAAACTTTCTGGATGCCTTATTTCAGCTCACAATCAAGTCTTTTTCATGTGTTGGCTTTTTTTCTTGCTTTGTGCAATTAAAGAAGTTGATAGCCAGTTTTAAAATCTTTTCTCACTTATTTTGACATGGTGATATGCCTAAATTACACCTCTTTTATGAAAGAGTAAGCGGTCGTTGTAAAATATATAACCCAACTAGGTTGGGGTCGAATCCCACAGGAAATATGGTGTCAATCAAGTCTATTTGTGAATAAACTAACTAATAGGTAATGGTTTTATTTAATTGGGGGTTTGTATCAACCAAACAATTGCTATAGTTGTAACTTGCTTCTGAACTCAAAACTAAAATTTCAATGGTTCAAATCAATGATAGAGAGAAACTAGGGTTGTGATCACTATGATTATTAATCCCCATTAAATAATAACTGTAGTATTGGGTTCTCGTGACATGTGGGAAACACCAAATTATCAGTTTCAATAGTCCATCTAAGTGTTTCTCAACCTAACTAGATGTTGAACTCCCTAATTCTCTCGAACTTAGGAAACATTCCATTCATACTGATTTTATCTTGAGTTGATTAATCTTGTTACAGCATTAATCATTAGATGAGAACTTAACCTTCCCAAATCCTCGTTGATAATTTGCTACCTTTAGTTTATTTCTCAGTTTGAGCAAATCAACATAAGGCAGGATCTATTGTTTGCAACCAATAGATAACAATTATTACAAAGGAATTATCAAGATATCCCCACAATCACTCAAACCCTAACCAACTATTAAATCCATGAAGGAATAATCAAAGATCCCACAACCCTAGTTGTGGGTTTTAGTTCCACATGAGAAAGAAAGAGATAGCAACAATTATATTCCTCATTCAAAGTAATTAATCTTATAAAAGATGAAGTCTAAAGTTGATTCTCTTCCAAGTTCAAGAGAAAATTTCCACAACCAAATCAAAGATTTGAAAATTTAATTCTAAGTTAAGAGCTCCAAAGAGAGGTGACTTCGCCTTTGGAACCCTAAAATCCACTATTTATATCCGTATATTAAGAAAAATTCAAAATTAAAAATTCATCTTTTTCTTCTTTAGCTGACGACATGTCTGATAGCTTATCACAAAGTTGATAGCTTATCAGAGAATGTCGTCAAACCTTCTTCAGTGTGACGCCAACTGTGAAGGCTTATTAAAAGTATTACGACTTATTAGAAGTTGTCATGAGAAATCCTTCAATTTTCTTGTGTTCTACTTCAGTGAAATGACATATCTGACAACTTATCAGAGATCTGATAGCTTATCAGATATGTCGTGAGAAATGTCTCCATTTTGTTGTTCTCTGCCTCAGTATGACGACATGTCTAACGGCTTATTAGAGATTTGATAGCTTATCAGACCATGTCATCAGGTGAAGTTTTAAAACTCAGTTATTTTCAACAAAAGCATCCTTATTGATGTAGCTTTCATATATTTCCATGCAAGCTAACTTCCCTACAAAATCACAAGAAATATAATCAAAAAACAACAGTAGTTACTTAAGAACTTACAATTATTTCAAGTTAAAAGTCTTAAATGTGCTAACAAAAGACTAGCACCTCAACACCCTCAACTTAAAACCATTGCTCGTCCTCAACAAACTACATAACACCATACTACGATGCTTAACCAAGATAAACATAAGATACCTATGACAGTTGATTGTCAATTTTAGCTCGAAACACATTACCCTTTCCAATTTCAATCACCTTCAACCCAACTGTTTACATTAATAAAGGTCAATAATGTGACATAAAGGAATCAAGTTATGACATCAAATTAGCAATAATAACCATGCATATGTACAATTTACACTACCCAAATAAGTAGGCAGCTAGCAATGTAACCGATGTGCCCTTACAACAAAGAAGTCCATCTTCACTCATATATGAAATCAAGCACGTAAATGCAAGGACGGTCAGAGACATTCACTCTCAAGAAAGAAGTTCCAGTCAATTTATGCAAAGCTTGCCCTTATTTTCATCACCAAGGCTTTCAGACAGTTAAGCTAGGACCACTATAGTACTTTTCTTCAGCTTGTAATGTAGGCTTGGAGATGGTATGATACGCAAGGATATTTAAAGTGACTAAGCCTCCTTGGAACTACACTACTTTTGGGGTCTCACTTTTCAACCTTTAACTTATTTCTCCCTTTCTTTATCGAAGCAAATTCAGGTTGGATGCGGTCCTTTAGTCTTTCATTGTCTCTTTTTCACAATTTTTCTTTTCTTATTCTTTTTCTACCACACCCACCCTTGCATTTTTTTTATTTTACCCTTCTTCATACTCACTTTACATCACGCATCCCTATGATAGCCACCCTCAACTTAGGCAATTTTCCTAAGTCAAAGTGCACAATCCCAAAGAGGACCAGGGACAAAACAAGTTCATTATGATACAAGTGGGAAGGTGATAGGTATAATAAAAAAAATATAGGCATTCAGGCTCAAAATCAGGATCAAGGGATGTTATTTAAACATAGAAGGTTTTTAGTATAAAACTGTACTAACATAAAAAAAAAATGGCCGATGATCCTTTCCTAAACACTCTCCTACAACCGATGCAGACAAACACATGGCACAAAGGTACATCACAAGCTACTACTTATCTGGTTCATGCAATTATTAGTAATGATTATCATGTCCCTAATACCAATACCATAACAAGATTCACAACAGTCACATATAGATGCACATCACACCGTTACAAAACAGACAGTTGGAAAGGTATTTATCATTCCCAAAAATCTACAAAAAAATGTCAAATATCCCAGATACTTAATTTTTTCTTACTTAACCACAACACATCACAAAACAAAATACAATATGCCTAAACATGTTGGATCTACTAGGAACAAGACTCCGAGGAAAAGAGGCACGACAATAAAAACACCAAGAGGACATCAACACCCATAAGCAGCCTCAGCCTCTACTTAAAATCATAGGTTGTCCCCAATGCATCAAACTAAAACAAGATAGTTAGAAAAATACCTCTGGCACCGTAGGTGCAAGGATCTGATGTAAATAACGTAAAATGAATACAAACAACAAAATACCTTAGGTTTTCTCCCAAGCAGCACCTGATTTAATGTCGCGACACGACTCAGTTGTCTTGACTACTCAGAATTCATCAAGATACTTTGTTGATACCTCTTTACTTCTTTTGGAGGATCAAGAAAGTGCTTCATCCCTAGTTCTACTGGTGTATCTCTCCCATCTTCATAGAATACATCAACAATCAAGAAGACACTTATCTCCTTTTTCTGCCTCATGGATTGATGCACTTTAAAACTAACATCTTTACCTTTAAGCCTAAATTTTAGCCTATTCAGCTCCGTGTCAACTAACACTCTCCCAGTTACTAAGAAAGGCCTGCCTAAAATTATGGGCACTTTGAAGTCTAATTCGCAATGAAGGATTACAAAGTCAGCAAGGAATATAAAATCGGCCACCTTTACAAGTACATCATGTAGAACATCAATCAGCCACTTTATAGACCTATCCGCCATAACTAGTCTCAAGTTTGTAGGAGTAGGATCCCCTAAACCCAGTTTCTTAAACACAACAAGCAGCATCAGGTTTATACTGGCTCCCAAATCACATAGAGCTTTTGTAAAATCCAAGGACCCAATAGTGCACGGGATGGTAAATGCTCCCAGGCCTGCCTTTTTTTGCACTAAAGACCTTGTGGAGATAGCACCACAATGATGAAGATTATCCTCCGTCTCATGGATAACCTTCCGTATCTTCGTGAAAAGGTCTTTTATGAACTTAGTATATCCAGGCATCTACTCAAGTTCCTCAACCAAAGGCATATTGACTATCAACTATTTTAACATTGCCATGAATTTACTAAACTTCGTGTTATCATCCCACTTCTTTAATATCTGAGGAAAGGGAGATGGGGGTTTTGGGAGAGTTTTCAACACTACCTTCTTTTCCTTATCTTTTATTTTTTCCAACTCATCACCCGGCTAATGATTAGAAGGGATATCAATGCCATCCAGCTTTTCAAACTCCACTAGATTACTTTCCTTAGTCTCACAATCTTCTCCAACCATAGATTGGCTCTCGGCTTTACCCATAAAAGGGCTCGGTAATATTTTACCACTTTGAGTGGTAATTGACATGCAAGTACCATCATTGTGAGGGTTTTGAACTATGTCACTAGGCAACGTTCTGCTCTTTCTCTAAGTTAATGCTGCTGAAAGTTGGCTCATCTGCTACTCCAACTGTTTGATTGAAGTTGAGTGTAAGTTTACCAACTGACTCAATGATTAAAAGTCACTTTTCATTGTTGCCATACCTATATTGGTGGCCTCTACTCCTTTTAGCAACTTCTTCATTATGTCCTCCATGGACACTTTGCCCAAGCCAGTAGCAAAATTATCTCGATTGCCACGAGGCACTTAAAGTCCATTCCTGTCAGTCTTATTCTTCCAATCTCCTTGTTGGTTCCACATTTGGTTTCCTTGACCACCGGTCTAAAAACCCCCTGGTTATGCAAATAATTAGCCTCTTTCTCGATGTTTGAATCAGCTTCATTACCGTGGGACCCCACAACTTTTATCTTTTCTATATTCCCTGATAGAAAATATTTTGTGAGAAGATCCATCTGGGTTTTTATGTGAGCCATATCCTGATCATGCTCCTCTTATCTCCTACGCTGCTCTACTGATATTATACTAGACCCAATATTGCTTGCTACCACAGAATCTCTAATATGCCAGGCTCTACTTGCCTTAGTCATTCTTTCTAACATGTCTGGAGCCTCAGTAAAGGTGATATCCATAAAAGCTCCTCCTGCAGCATTATCCACTATTGTCTTTGTAAGTGAGTTCAAGGCTCTATAGAATGTTTTGCATCAAGTGTTCATCAGTCATCTTATGGTTTGGAAATTGAGTCAACATCTTTTTAAACCTTGCTCAAGTCTCGTGCAAAGCTTCATTAGCCAATTTTCTAAAGTTGCTGATCTTATCCCTCAACTGTAACATTCTAGAGAGTGGAAAGAACCTTTCTAAGAAAGCTCCTTTCAATTGCCTCCAGTTTTTTATAGAACCAGGAGTCAGCTCAGTCAACTACATAGTTACCTCTCCAGACAGATATAGTGGGAACAATCTCAAACAAATAGAATTTTGTCCCACTCCAGGATTACTAAATGACTAACAAATAGTTATGAAATTTACCAAATATAGATTTGGATCATCACCAAGTAATTCACCAAAGAGTCCTTTCAAATTCAAAAGTTGGATCATAGTACTGGTGATGTTGAATTTCACCCCAGGAGCTAACGGTGGTAGAATAATTTCCCTTATAGCTCCAGCTGCATCTAAATTGTCCTCATCATTGTCAATATCATACTGCACAAGTTGGCGATCCTGCCTTGCTTTGAATGGGCAATTTCTATTTACATTTCTGTCAAACAGTGCCACTATATCTTTGGCACACCTATGATTTCACGATCCCAACAGATCATCATCACCCAGGTCTTCTTCGTCTAGATTTGGTACCCGGCCTCAGTTATCTAGATTCTATTGATTTAACTGAGCCAAAGCCAAGGCGGCTAGTCTTCCTACTTCTTGTAGGTCTGCCATTCTACTGATCAATTGAGGTTCTGAATGTACTGGTAATAATGGTTTACCTGAACTCCGTGTACTTGGCATACACACTAACTACCCTGCAAAGAGAAAAAACAACAAATAAAAGTAAAACCAGGAAACTTACTATGAGTTAATTATCATAGATATACTCAATTCACAACTGTATTACCTAGCAACGGTGCCAAAATTTAATATGCCCAAATTATACCTCTTTTACGAGAGAGTAAGTGGTCGTTGTCAAATATATAAACCAACTAGGTTGGGGTTGAATCCTACAGGAATATGGTGTCAATCAAGCTTATTTTGAATAAACTGACTAATAGGTAATGGTTTCCTTTAATAGGGAGGTTTGAATCAATCAAACAATTGCTATTGTTGAAACTTGCTTCAGAACTCAAAACTAAAATTTCAATGGTTCAAATCAATGATAGAGAGAAACTAGGGTTGTGATCACTATGATTATTAATCCTCATTAAATAATAACTGTAGTATTGGGTTCTCGTGACTTATGGGAAACACCAAATTATCAGTTTCAATAGGCCATCTAAGTGTTTCTCAACCTACCTAGATGTTGAACTCCCTAATTCTCTCAAACTTAGGAAACATTCTATTCATACTTATTTTATCTCGAGTTGATTAATATTTTCACAGCATTAATCATTAGATGAGAACTTAACCTTCCTAAATCCTCGTTGATAATTCACTACCTTTAGTTTATTTCTCAGTTCGAGCAAATCAACATAAGGCAAGATCTATTGTTTGCTACCAATAGATAAAAATTATTACAAAGAAATTATCAAGATATCCCCACAATCACTCAAACCCTAACCAACTATTAAATCCATGGAGGAATAATCATAGATCCCACAACCCTAGTTGTGGGTTTTTGTTCCACACGAGAAAGAAAGAGATAGCAACAATTATATTCATCATTCAAAGTAATTAAACTTACACAAGATGAAGTCTGAAGTTGATTCTCTTCCAAGTTCAAGAGAAAATTTCCACAACCAAATCAAAGAGTTGAAAATTTAATTCTAAGTTAAGATCTCCAAAGACATTCACTACAAAAAAAAATAGCATTTAGCGACACATCATATTCGTTGCTATCATATGAAAATCTGTCGCTAAATAGAAATAGCGGCGGAATAGCAACGAAATTTGTTCTGTCGCTATATTGCTTGTTGCTAACCTCATGGCGATAAAAAATTGAATTCCATCGCAAGATTTGTGACCAATTAGCGACGAAATAATTTGGTTGTTGATATTACTGACGTACATTTCCGTTGCTATAGCGTTACTATTTCCAAAATTCATTTTGGTCGTGGCTTAATTTATGACAGAATATTTTGTCGTTGATCCGTTGCAACATAATTTGATCTACTTATTTAGCAACCAAATTTATCCATCGCTAAAGTTTTTCAGTAGCTACGACTGATGTTAGTCAATAATTTTTTGTCGCTAATTACAGCCGTCTTTAGCAACTAAATTAATCCGTCCCTAAAGTTTTTCAGTCGCAACGACAAAAGTTAGTCACTAATTTTTTGTCACTAATAATTTTATAAGAAAATAGTTGAAACACGTAAATTATAAAATAATTAAATATCCAACATTCAAATAGATAGCAAAATTCACAACAATTGTGTCCAACACCCACAATTTCAAGTATTTTATCAAACATAAACTAAAGTCAAAATAGTCTATCAAAAATTAGTGCAACGATCATGGACTACGAATGAAGCTACGAATCAACGTCGTCATCATCATATGAGTAGGAGGACGATCAAGCACGGCCCCATCTTGTATCCTAATTCCACCAACACGCTCAATAACTATCGGAAGAAAATGAGTAGTAAGGGCCGAAATCAATTGCTTTACCAACTCCTCCATATTTGTTGTCGGTAAAGAAATTGAAGGTGGTACTGATGATGTGGAAGCATTGCAGGCACACAGTTTTTTCCCAAAGTAACTTGTAGCTTCAGATCCAAGACCAAACAATCTTTTCTTCTTTGCTCCTCCCGCAGCTTCATAATATGTCTCCAATTGATCTATTTCAGATTCACATTGTACTTTTTACCATATAATTTCTTCATACCTTTCCTGTAACAAGTGAAGTTATTAAAATAAACTCAAGTTCATGTCAACACAAAAGAAAAATAAGAGATGAGTATCATATCATTAGATGTAAGTTATGGACTTACATGTAGAAGTCGGGAACACTCACCAACAAAAGATTTTCCATTATGATTATGTGTATGGACGTGCAAATGTAACTCACTTGGAGTTGGATCTCGACCTATTTTAAGAGCCTATATAGAATTTTCAGGTATTTAGAATGAGACCAACATACATTAGCAGTATACCAAAAGAGAATCATGACACACCACCAAGTTTCTTTGCCCTATTCTAAGCAAAAAAATATCACCAAACATGTTGGTATAGCAGCAAAATAAAGAGGAAAAAGAAGAGAGTAGCAGGAAAGAATTGTTGCAAAACAAAGAGGAAAAACAAGAGAAATTGCAGCAATTGCTTGCTGAAAAAATAGCATAAAACCAGCAGCAGCTGCAATAACAGAAAACAGCAACAGTAACAATTTCCAGCAACTATTAGTGTAACAAATAAGAATGCACATGTAGAAAATAGCTGCTACAGTTCTGGAAAATAGCAAATGTTGGTTTCTTGGGCAGTATGTTGTAGTTCTGGAAAACAGCTGCTTGCTGGAAAAGTAGCATAAAACCAGCAGCTGCTGCAATAATAGAAAACAGCAGATATGTTCCACAGAGAAAATACTTTTTTTATTGCAAGATAGATAGAGGTAAGATTGTAAATACACTACCCTCACGCACACGGTGAGATTACACTAGCTACGTTGTTGGTTGGAACCATGAAGTACAGTTAGGAACAAAATGAGGATATGTTTCACTAAAAAGATCTGCCAATAGAATTAATAAAAAAAAGTTGATGATTGAAGAAACATCATTAATATAAATAGTAGATGGCATTTAAATAGAAGTAAAGGATATTAAGGCAGATATTTTAGGGTTAAAATATCTTCCTTAATATCCTTGTTTTGCAGCCCAAACAAGGTAGTACCACTACCAGCTTCTTGCTACGCACTTTAGACACAACCATAGCTACTAAAACAATGAAGTAACGACTTAAAACTAATCAGCTATTTCAAGGTACGTAGTAGCAGACCAAAGCATTACATATAGCGCCAAAATAAAATGGAAAAACTAGCATGTCAACAGCCAAAAGAACATAGCAGCAGCCCAAACAAAATAACTTTTAGGGTTGATGAACAATTTTCATGAATTATATACTTACAAGTTTTTTTTGGTGCTCTCCAGCTGTGATAGAGCCACCAGTGTGTGTCCCAGCAGCTACTTCATGTCCACCGCAACGATTCTTTGAATTTGTCTTGAACTTCTTAACACAGTCATCACTTTGCCAAAGTTCCATCCATTTTCCCACACATGGTCATTTACAAATTTCGGTTGAACTATAACTCTATGCTTCTTTATATTGGAAATGAAATTCTTGTAGCATAATGCAGCCTTCTTCATCCATTGCTGTTTCACTAGAACTTCACTAACGGAAGCATCCCAATAGAAATTCTTTTGAAATTCAGTTTAAAGTAATATAATTAAGTGTTAGCTGCAAACTCAAACAACTTCTATTGATTATGATCTTAAAAACATACCTTGAATTCTCCAAAACAACCATCTTTGACATCTTGTGAAACATCTTTCCAGTTGATCCCATTAGGATCAACTTTACTTTTGAAAGACAATGTAATGGAACTGGAACATTTGGAAGATGGTTCCAAACTGTACAACATCAAATTCAAAATCAATAACACTACACAACATCTATGTACAAAAACAGTAAACATATAAGTAGTAGGTACTAGCCCTGAAGATGTCAGAAAAATAAGGGTCCGGCCATTGTTACAACTGCAATCTCCTGAAGCAGATACATTTCTCTAACTAGATGTTGCCTCAGCTGCTGTGTTTCTTTGAGCATTCATATTCTGGCCTGTTGGGCTGCTTTGGTTAGGTGAAACAGGAGATGTCTCAGGAATGACCGGTGTTTGATCGGGTGGCATAGTCGGAATGGAACTTGTATCATCCTGTTCGATTACTGGAGCTGGAATATATGGAATTTTTACAAGATATAAGGTGTTCATCATCATCACCCCAATACAACATACATCCTGATTCACAACAATCAATCTTTTCAACTGGCAAACCCACGCTACATACTAACTTCTTCATCTGATAATAGTCATCAAACACGACGTTATCTTTAGGTAAAGACTCCTTAAGAAATTGCATCATTTGGTTATAGCCTCTTTGTGACATATTATTCTCCATTTTAATATTCAATATTCGAGAGACAACTGCAAGTTGAGCGAGGGATGAACCGGGATATAATTCTGCATCAGCAGCATCTAGCAAATCATAAAATTTTTTGGAAACGAGATTAGGATATTCCTCCATTGAATGTTGAAAAGGATAAAATGACTCGGGTTCACTATTGCTATAAGATTGCCAGCTTGAACCCTGAGAAAAGTTGGGACCAGCTGCATCCAAAATTATTTTTCGGTATGGATTCTCTTCGAATATTGGTTGACCACCACCATGCAATGCATTACCATAAGAAGTCTCACTTATATCATCTCTTTCCCCTTGATGCTTCCAAATAAAATAGTTCTCAATAAATCTAGATTGATAAAGGTGACATTTAACATTTTCAATATCCATGAATTTATAGTTCTGACATTTTGCACATGGACATCTAACTTTGTCACCACTCATACGATTTGGTTGAGAACATGAAAATTGAATAAATTCATCCACCCCAGTTACAAATCTAGAATATAAACCCCCTCGGCCATCTAACCTCTCATACATCCAACTACGCTCTAGATTATTCATGTTCCTATTAAGGTTGAAATAAAAAAAAAAGAATAATCAGTGCTAATTAACCAGCTTAATAAGAAATACGACAATTAGTCTTAATTAATAATTAACCTTGTTGGAAATGTTTATTAACAAATACGATAATGTATGATCAGGCTCTATATAAAGAACTACTTAGCAAAGAAAGCATAATTAAGTTGATCAATTGACAGTTAAATAGTTTCACTAAATTATTCAAACTTATGCTATTAAAGTAGAAAACAAAACTAGTTTACCTTTAAAATAAGATAAAAGTGATACATACTTCTATTTTAAGTTACAGACATAATCGAGAAGCCAACAAGCTTACCAAGAAAAATTAAAAAGTTGAAAGAAAGTTTTAAAACACACCTAATTGAATACAATACTCCTCTTACTTTACCACCAATCTACAACTGCACTACACCAATTCCAGTAAAAAGACACCTGAAAGATAAGTGTATCAAATAAGTATTTGAATATATGACACACCCTATTAACATTTTTGCAGAATCCAAGCAACATTGATGTACATACAAAACATTTGTAAAGAATCGGTTATCGGTTTATTGGTTAAAACTATTTCCCTTATATATTTTAGAGCTTCCGTGGAATATAGAAGTATTATGGAATAACCTTTTTTTCTTTAGTACAGTTGGATAAATAACATATGATGTACATATGATGGCTAAATAACATGGAATAACTTTATATCTTCAGTACAGTTGGATAATTTTATTATGTGTTTTGTGAAGTACCTCTAAATTTTCATACAATTGCACGACTAAATTAAGGATTCAAAAAGCTCCTCTTATAATTAGAGAAGAAGTTAATGCATCACTTTGGAGGTATTGGTTGCTAGAGACTACCCTAAGAAGAAAACCACTTGTTTAACTTTAATTACGAAATTGATACATATGATTCAAACTATACACATTGATACCCGGTATATAAAGGACAAGGGTATATTTCAAAACAATCTAGTTTCAACTTCTAACTTCGCCATTCAACTAATAAACCGACCACATAAGACAAAAGTTTACATTGCTTCACTAGCCATAGTCCAAAGGAATTATTATGATGCTTTTGTATCAGTATCCAAACAATCCTGCAACATGCTTTTAGACTTACAATGTGAAGAAGCTAATCTTTCCCTCCCTGGACGAATAAATACTCAAAAGTGCTAAAGCATATTCCAACTACCAAAGATGGATTTCTACCATAGGACTAGGCAAAGTTAAATGCCTCAGAGGATAGCTCTACGTCACAGAACATACAAATAGACAAGATTTTGTTGAAGTAAGCTTAAAATAACACAACCCATTATAGAAATATTTCAACATATAGTGGGGAATTAAAAACCAGCAGGATGACTTAATAAACCAAAGTTGTTGATTCTTTACGAGAAGTCAAACTTTCTACATTATTGGTTGATGCGCTTCTTCCTAAACCACCTCACTGGACGGATTAAATGGCAAATAAAAGCCAAGACAGGGTAGTAGTGTCACACATCATAATAGCACTTACAAATAACAGAAAGAGGAAAATACCTCAAATAGCTGGTTCCATCAAAGCCAAAAGAAAGTATTCGCGAATTAAGAATCTTTCCTTGCAGATTAGTTTAGAAATTACATGCAAATGGAATTAATCAGTTGAATAGAGGTCAAATTGGAAGCACGTATCCAAGAACTTGAAGATCGGAAGCTGATTCAGTAAAAAGGAAGACAAGTGAAGGAAGAGTAGTGAAGAATTTTGATCTAGAAATGGAGAGGCACGTCAGTATAGAGGGAAAAGTATCTCATTTTAGAGAGGAAAAGATGGGGGGCAGGTGGAAATGAATAAAACCCTATAGCCCCCCCCCCCCCCCTCTATAGTAAAAGTAATTAATTAGAAAACTATAATTAATATTTTACGACGGCATAGTTGGTCGCTAAACAAAAAACTTTTAAAAAAAAAATGAAGGGCACCAACGAAAGTTTGTTGCTAAATCTGTTGCTACAAAATAATTAACATAGCGACCAAAAAATTCGTTGCTAATCCGTCACTAAATTTGGGCGCCAATTTTCCTGCTATTATTTAGTGACGAAAATCAAATTCCATCACTGATTCGTTGCTAAGAACATATCAAAAATTGGACTGCAATGTCTGTGACCAAATTGAATGTTCCATTGCTAATCCGTTGCTACATAGTGATGAAATTTGGTCTATCAGTAAATTTCGTCGCTAAATACAGTTTTTTTTGTAGTGATTGGGTATGGAGAAAACCCTGTTGGAAGCGCTGCCACTTTAATAGACTATGCAACGCGTGATCCAGATTAGTAAGGGCTCCAATGAGGGCACCAGACACTGGATGAAAAATCCAAAAAAAAATATAAATGTCATCCCTCAAAATATGCAAACAATATAAATAATGATATTATACTAAAAAATTATGATTTCACTACAACTGAGTAAATCAAGAAAGTATTACAAGAAAAATTTGTGAATTAATAATCAATTAGCAATCAAACAACTTATATGAAAAAATTTTAATTGACATTTTTAAAAAAATATTTTAACTTTAATCGCAAATAAGTTTGACCTATTTTTGTAAAACAATAAATGAATGAATATAAGAAAATTCATAATTAGGAAATAAAATAATTGTTACTTTATTTGAGTGATTATAAAATTATAAAGATAATTAAATAATCAATTGACTATAGTCAAATTATAATTTTATAAGAATTTTTTGAGAAATAAATTAGTAATTGAGAAAAAAATTAATTGTTAACTTTTTAAAATTCTTCCCCAAATTAAAAAGGTAACTAATATCAAACTAATATAATCAAACTATAAAAATATAAGAAATTTATAGGATTGAATTTCCGAAACTATAAAGGTAGCTAATATCAAATTAATTAGTACATTAATTAAATATAATCAAGATATAAAATTAGGACAGATTTATGGTAAGTAGTTATTTATAATATTAATAATAATTTTATTTTCATCAAATTAATTAGATTAAATTGATGTAAAGATCAGTTAATATTGAGAATTATTTTAACATAAAATATATGCCAAGTTACGTAATTGATATACATATATTGGTTAAAAAAAACAACAAACATTGACTACTACTTTAGCCATAAATATATTTTGAAATTTACGACATTAAATTTAAGGAACTTGAGTTTATATATTATGATTATAAAATTGATTCTTATTAATTGAAATTAATTAGTTGATTGTGTAGTTGTATTACAATTATGTCGTACATTATTTATTTAATGGAAATACATATAATTAATTAACTTATTTTGTGCAATTTACTATGAACTTATTAATTCAAATGAAATAATTTTTTAATGGTAAGTTTGGACTATAAAAGAAAGGAGATTATTTTGTTGAAATTTTAAATTAGTATGCATTAATCTATTCTAGTGGGGTACTAGTCTTCAACAAGATCTCCACATTTAAATGAAGTAATTGTATGACTTTAGCATCTCTTATGTATTAAAAAAATAGAGATAAAAAAATATAATGCCACAATATTTTTGGATTATTTAATTTATTTATCATGTTTTAAAATATTGTTTATATCAATTCAGTGATGTTTATATGAAAAAGTTAAATTTTGGAAAAAATAAATATCTTAAGTTTTATAATTTAAGTTAATTTGTGTACTAATTTGAAATATTTAATTTATATATTTTTATTATATGGAAAATTTGACCTTATATGGCCATATATACTAATTCAATAACAGAGAAATATTGTCACACTTTTCTTCTCTCTCTCTCCCTCTCTCTCTCTCTCTGTTATTGTTATTGTTATTGATCATTAGCCTTATTGGTATTTATCAAGTTTTTCATTATGAATATGTAGAAATAAGAATTGTCAATAGTTTGCTAAATATTAATTTGAAATTTTCTTCATAAATTTTAGGCTTTAAATATAAAGGTTTCAACATAATAAGAATTACATATATTGATGAAATGTTATCAATATTTCAGCATGAGAGTCAGCAGAAGAATATACATATGAGAAGGTTGAACAATGTAATCACAATGTAACATAGGTTTGAAACAAGAAAATCATTTGTTGAAAATGATTTGAATTATTCGTAGTGATTCTTCTTTCTCGAAAAAATTAAGTTTGTTAATTTTTTAATCTCTTTATACAAATATAAATTTATACTATGAATAATATAATTTCTTGATTATATGTTATTTTGAGGTCTTGCATAATTGTGATATAAAAATGATTGATTTTTTTATTTTATTAATCGCTATTAAATATCATATTTTGGTATAGTAAAAGATCCGCATATTGAAGGAGTGTTGTCACTAATTAATAATGAGATTTCAAGAAGAAGAAACCTATGAGAAGGTCACGGGAAAAATTTACACGCACCCGGTGTATACACCAAGTCAATACATGCATGCCATGTGTTTGAATTTAAAGTTCATGTTACTTAACCATGATTAATCAACATGTATTTTATTTTATTTTATTTTATTGCATAACCATGGTAAAAAAACATTAGTTTATATTCAAACAGTATAGGTTTGAAACAAGAAAATTATTTGCTAAAAATGATTTTAATTATTCATAGTGTTTTTCTTTCTTGAGAAAAATAAGTTTGTTACCTTAGTGATTTCTTTATCCAAATACAAATTTTCGTAATATAGTTTCACTAAATAATGAATCTATTAATAAAATTTAAAAAAATATATCAATTTTTTTGACGTGAATGAAAAATAAAAATTTCAAGATCTTGCTTGAGATTATTATGATTTATTCTTTTAAAATTTTAAAATTTTTAGAGATAAATTTTATCTCTTTTTTATATTTAGTATTTTATTATCCTATTTTGACTTAAATGTAAATGATGTAACTAGAACAATAATATTTTTTCTTTATACTTCGTTTCCTTTCAATATTCGTATATAGGTAAATATTTTTAACAAATTCAAATTGATTTTATCTATATTTTTTTCATTTTGAAGTAATTTATTATGAATTATTTGTTATGAACTATTCAAGAAACTATAATTGATTGGAGATTTTGACTTACATTTCATTAGTTTATGTTGGCTTATCTATTAGTCAATAAAAAAAAATTTATGCTTTACTATTTGATAAATTTGTAAATCTAAATTATTTTCTTAATCTGTCTTTGTTTAATGATTACTTTTACTTAAATATTATTCGCACATCGTGCGGGTACTAATACTAGTTTCCACTAAAAGGAAAAGTAAATTGCACAATCTAACTTCAAATTAGTTTCAAGGCTCACCTCATCTCACGGTGAGACTCTCACCCCTCAACTTTTAATTTTGCTAATTGACAAGAGAATTACTATAACACTTCACTTTAAATGTTTTTACAAATTTAACCTGGACAACACGTGTCTTAATTAATGTAATCAAGGAGCCTTTATTTGTTTATTGTTATAAAGTGGTGGAGTCCATGAGTAAATAATTAAAAGACATTGGGCACACCATTAATAAAAGTTGAATAATTCATCATTATGTCCCCCTCTTTATTGATATATATCTATTAGATATCATGGCTATAAGTAGCCAATATGTACAATATGAAACGGATTATCAAAAACAAGAATATATTACCATATTCTCCAATTTGCTTCCTTTACTTTATTCTAACTCTAATTTGCTTTCTTTACTTTATACTAATTTTATATCACATTATCAGCACGAGACTCTACCAATCCAAGCAAATACAGGTAATAAAGGTTAATATTTTATTTTCTTAAATTATGGCTAATATTTCTTAACGCGATTTTAGTGTCCTAGACATATCTGGTAAACTTATATGTCCTAGGCACTAGACATAGAAATACATCTAAATACAATGGATCTGGCAGACACCATTAAAAAGGATAATAAGGCATGTGAACAAGATAAGGCCAAGGCCATGATATTTCTTCATCATCATCTTAATGAAGGGTTAAAAATGGAGTACCTCACGATCAAAGATTTCTTCATATTGTGGAACAATTTAAAGGAAAGATATGACCACCTAAAGATGGTCATACTCACACAAGCTCGTACTGAATGAACCTATTTGAGGTTCCAGGACTTTAAAAATGTAACTGAATATAATTCTGCGATATTTAGAATTAAATCGCAGTATGACTTATGTGGGAAAAAAATCACAGATCACGACATGATAGAGAAAACTCTTTCTACTTTTCACTCCTCGAATATGGTCCTGCAGCAGCAGTACCGAGAAATGGGTTTCAAAACATATTCTGAATTAATCGGTCATCTTCTTGTTGCTAAACAATATAATGATCTTTTAATTAAAAATAATGAAACTCGACCTCCTGGTACTGCTCCATTCTCAGAGGTGAATGCTGCAAATTTTCACCCGACTTGGCGTGAAAGAAATCCTGACCTCAGTCGTGGTCGAGGTCGAGGTCGAGGTCGTGATCGTGGCGGGTATTTCAATCAGGGTAATCGTCTTGCAATAAATAATAACCTCAGCACCAGCAGTGCAAAAAGAGGGGTAAAGCTCCTGAAGCAGCGCCAAGGACGAACCTTGAAAGTAGATGTTATTGATGTGGAGGAAAGGGACACTGGGAGTGTGGCTGTCGTACGCCTAAGCATTTGGTAAAACTATATCAGGCATCCCTTAAAAGGACAGAAAATGATGCTGAAATAAACTTCCTCCTAGAAGATAATATTGAGCCCATGGACTTGGATGTTTCAGATTTCATTCCTGAAGAACAAATAAATTACCCTGTCGGTGACAATAATGATATAATCCGTTTATGTTAATTTTCTGTTAAGTTTGTATTAATTTATTTTCTTTTGTTTGTTTAAGTTAAATTATTTTACGTTTTTATTATTAATATTTTACTAATCTTGTATATAAATAATATTTATAAAAAATATATTCTATGCTAGTGCCATAGTATAGTATAGTATTATGATCACTAAGTAATTTTTGGTTCTGTAGTACACACATAAAGTTTTAAAAGTGTGAGCTATTTATATAATGTTATAGTACATAAATCATGCTAACGTTATGACTAGAATTATTTATTTCAGTAATGAATATTCATAGAAGACATATTATGAAATTGAGTTAAGAACTCACTAGATCATGTTATTACATACAATTTTACATATGTGTACTTTAGATGCATTAGTAATACCAAAACTATTATGTAATAGAGATGTTAATTATTTAGAATGCAGCTGCAATTAAAATATGGATATAAAATAAAATAAGGTGTAAACGCATGATATTACGTGCTAATATTTATTTCGTTTATATTTTCATTTTGAAGAAAATATAGCTACTCCTCAAGTCTTATTTGGATCAATAATCGATCATAATGATATTTGTGTAATTGATAGTGGGACAACGCACGAAATATTTAAAGATGAAAAATACTTTTCCCACTTACTCAGAAGAAGAGCAAATGTTACAACAATTGCTGGTAATTCAAAATTGATCGAAGGCTCCAGAAGAACTATTATATTTCTGCCTAAGGGGACAAAATTAATTATAGAAGATGCATTGTTCTCTTCTAAATCCCCAAAAAATTTATTGAGTTTTAAAGATATTCGCAGAAATGGATATCATTTTGAGACAATAAATGAAATGTATGCCGAATATCTTGGCATTACATAGAATGTCTCAGGTCAAAAATAAATGTTGGAGAAATTACCAGCTTTGTCTTCGGCTTATACTATGCCAAAATTAGTACAATTGAAGCACTCTATCGGTAACCAGAAGTTTACTGATATAAATACATTTACGCTCTGGCATGATCGAAGAGGTTATCCTGGCTCAATAATGATGAGACGAATCATTGAAAATTCAAAAAGGTATCTGTTAAAGAACCTGAAAATTCTTACACCAGATGAATTTTCATGTGCTGCTTGTTATCAAGGCAAACTGATAACTAGACCATCTCCACTGAAAGTTAGCGTCGAATCCCCTCAGTTTCTGGAACGTATACATGGGGATATATGTGGGGCCATTCACCCATCAAGTGGGACATTCAGATATTTTATGTTCCTAATAAACGCATCTTCAAGATGGTCGCATGTGTGCCTCTTATTATCTCGCAACCTAACATTTGCGAAATTATTGGCACAAATAATACGATTAAGGGTACAATTCCCAAATTATCCTATTAAGTCTATTCACCTCGATAATGCTGGAGAATTTACATCCCAAGCTTTTGATGATTATTGTATATCAGTTGGAATAAAAGTTGAACATCCTGTTACTCATGTTCATACTCAAAATGGCCTTGATGAGTCATTTATTAAGCATCTACAATTGATAGCAAGACCACTGGTTATGAAAATAAAATTGCCTACTACTGTTTGGGGTCATGCTATTTTACATGCAACATCACTTGTTTGTCTTAGGCCAACTCATTATAATAAATACTACACGTTTCAATTGGTTCTGGGCCATGAGTCAAATATTTTCCATCTACGAATTTTTGGATGTGCTGTATATGTGCCAACTGCACCACCTCAGCTTACAAAGATGGCCCCCCAAAGAAGGTTAGGAATATGTGTGGGGTTTGAGTCACCCTCTATAATTCGCTACCTTGAACCATTGACGAGAGATTTATTTACTGCTCGATTTGCAGATTGTAGATTTGATGAAACAAATTTTCCATAATTAGGAGGAGAAAAACCTGACCTTAAAAGAAAAATTGCGTGGAAAGTTTTATTATTATCTCATTTTGATCCACGTACCCCCATATGTGAAAGTGAGATCCGAAAGATCTTTCACTTACAGAAATTAGCCAATCAAATGCCTGATGCATTTACCGATTTGAAAAGGATAACCAAGCCACATATCGCTACAGCGAATGTGACTGTACGAATTGAAGTTTCAAAAGAACCATCTTCTAATAACATAGCTTATGAATCCCAAGAACGCCTGAAGCGTGGTATGCCTTTGGGTTCAAAGGATAAAAATCCTAGAAAAAGAAGTGCCAAAAATGATAAAGATGGTATTGTAAAAGGTTCACCTGACAAAACTCAAAATCTGATTAATCCTGATATTCCTGAAGAAATCAGTGAACTCGAGACTCAAATAAATGAAGAACTTTCAATAAGTTCTACTAATGCTGAGGTAAATTTTGATCGATCAAAAATTACGGTGGATAATATTTATGCATATAATATTGCACTAAATATCATGCAAGACAATGAGGACCTTGACCCTCTATCTATCGAAGAATGTCGACGAAGAAAAGATTGGCCAAAATGGCAAGAGGCGATTCAATTTGAATCGAATTTACTTGCTAAACGGGTGGTTTTTGAACCTGTAGTCCAAACCCTAAATGGTGTAAAACCAGTTGGCTATAAATGGGTCTTCATACGTAAAAGAAATGAGAAAAATAAAATTGTAAGATACAAGGTTTACCTTGTTGCACAAGGATTTTCTCAAAGACCCGGTATTGACTATGAAGAAACATATTCACCTGTCATGGATGCAATAACATTTCGATGCCTCATCGGTCTAGCTGTACATGAAAATCTTAAAATCCATCTAATGGATGTGGTTACAGCTTATCTTTACGGTTCACTTGATAACGATATTTATATGAAAATCCTATAAGGATTGAAAATGCCTGAAGCATATAGTTCAAAGCCTCGAGAATTATATTTAATCAAATTACAAAGATCGTTGTACGGTCTAAAACAATCAGGGCATATGTGGTATAATCACCTAAGTGAGTACTTGAAAAATGAAGGATACATAAATGATGTTATTTGTCCTTGTATTTTCATTAAGAAAATGGTGTCGGAGTTTGTTATACTCGCCATTTATGTGGATGATATAAATCTCATTGGGACTCTAGAAGAGGTCCAAAAGGCAATCGAATATCTAAAAAAAGAATTTGAAATGAAAGATCTTGGAAAGACAAAACTTTGTCTTGGTCTGCAAATTGAACATTTAGTAGACGGAGTTTTCATCCACCAAACTGCCAATACCCAGAAGGTATTAAAATGATTTTACATAGACAAAGCATATCCATTAAGTACTCCAATGGTTGTTTGATCACTTGAAGTAAGTAAAGATCTTTTCCGACCTCTGGAAGAGGATGAAGAGATTCTTGGTCCCGAAGTACCATATCTCAGTGATATTGGTGCACTTATGTACCTCGCTAATGCTACAAGGCCGGATATAGCATTTTCTGTTAATTTTCTAGCGAGGTATATTTCTTCCCCTACGCGAAGACACTGGGATGGATAAAGCATATATTGAGGTACCTAAAAGGGACTGTTGATATAGGTCTGTTTTATACTAAAAAAGCTAGTCCAAATCTTGTTGGTTATGCAGATGCAGGTTATTTATCTGACCCACATAAATCACAATCCCAAACAGTCTATGTGTTTACATATGGAGGTACTGCAATATCATGGCGATCGACAAAATAGTCCATCGTTGCCACTTCTTCTAATCATGCTGAGATAATATCTATTCATGAAGCAAGTAGAGAGTGCATATGGCTGAGATCATTGGTACATTTCATCAAAGAGATATGTGGCCTGAAGCTTGATATCAAGGTACCTACATTCATATTTGAAGATAATGCAGCATGCATAGCTCAATTAAAAGGAGGCTTTATAAAGGGAGATAGAACGAAGAACATTTCGCCAAAGTTATTCTTCATGCATGATCTTCAGAAGAATGGTGATATTGATGTGCAGCAGATCTGTTCCTCTGACAATCCAGCAGATTTATTCACCAAATCTTTACCAATTTCAACCTTTGAGAAGATAATATACAGGATTGGGATGCGAAGACTAAATAGGTTGAATCAAGTTCTTCATCAGGGGGGTAAGAATACATGCTGTACTCTTTTTTCCTTAACCAAGATTTTTATCCAACTGAGTTTTTTTTGGTAAGGTTTTAAATGAGGTAGCACTCAAATGCATATTAAGTAATTTTTTTTTTACATAGACATCCAAGGGGGGTGTTATAAAATGGTGGAGTCCATGGCTAAATAATTAAAGGACATTGGGCACGCCATTAAAAAAAGTAGAATAATTCATTATTATGTCCCCCTCATTATTGATATATATCTATTAGATATCATGCCTATAAATATCCAATATGTACAATATGAAACGGATTATCAAAAACAAGAATATATTACCATATACTCCAATTTGCTTCCTTTACTTTATTCTAATTCTAATTTACTTCTTTACTTTATACTAATTTTATATCATTTGTACATTTATTGGTTATTATTACTCCCTCATTTATAATTATTTGTTCACTTTTGACTTGACACATAACTTAAAGATACAATAAATAGTTGAGTGATTTTACTATATCATTCTTTGAATATAATACTAATTTTTTTTCTTTAAAAAATGCAATGAGTGATGTATTGTATGTAAATGACTTTTCACTATTATTTTTTCATTATTTTCGGCTCAAAGATGAAAATGATATCTAATTTATTTTCCATCCACAGACAGATAGTAAGGCTGAAAGGACCATCCATACCTTAGTAGATATGTTGAGAGCGTGTGCTCTTGACTTTAAGGGGAGTTGGGATGAGCATTTACCCTTGATAGAGTTTGCTTAGAATAACAGTTTTCACTATAGTATTGGCATGGGCCCGTTTGAGGCTTTGTATGGGAGGAAATGTAGGTTACCCATAGGTTGGTTTGAAGTGGGCGAAGCTGCTGTGAGTGGTCCTGATTTGGTGTTCGAGGCTATAGAAAAAGTCAAGTTGATTAGAGAAAGGTTAAAAACCGCATAGAGTCATCAGAAGTCGTATGCAGATGTTAGGAGAAGAGACCTTGAGTTCGAAGTTGGTGACTTGGTGTATTTGAAAATTTCACACATAAAAGGGGTAAAGATATTCGGAAAGAAGGGGAAGCTTAGTCCCCGTTATGTGGGCCCGTACAGAATTCTTAGCCGTGTTGGTAAGGTAGCTTATGAGGTTGAGTTGCCTTTTGAGTTGTCTGCTGTTCATCCAGTATTTCATGTTTCCACACTTAGAAGTCATGTTAGCGATTCCACGGTAGTGGACTCTTCTGTGAGTGCTGAAGTTCAGGATAGTCTTTCCTTTGATAAGATCCCTGTTGAAGTCCTTGATTTTCAAGTCCGAAGACTAAGGAACAAAGAAGTTTCATTGGTCAAAGTATTGTGGCGAAACCAATCCATTGAGGGTGCGACTTGGGAAGCCGAGGCGGATATGCGATCTAAGTACCCACACCTGTTTTTCGAAAGCTCTGATCAAGCCGAAGATACCATTTTTCTCTAAATCATGCACTTTGGTTCAAAATTGCAATAGTTCAGCTGTTATTTCTTGTTGTTCAGTTATTATTTCCAAGAATTTATACATTCTATGTTGTATCCGAAGTTTAGAACGAGGTGGAGATGAGTTTAATAAGTGGTTTCAGCTGTATACTTTTGTTTCTTGAGTACTCTTGGCATACCCAGCATCATTCAGGGACGAATGTTCCCAAGGGGGAGATAATGTAAGACCCCATAATTTCCCTTCATCGTTAAAGGCTCCAAAGTGAGAAAATACAAACTTAACACCTAGAAATTTGGCTAAGTGTTTATGCTTTATTTCCACACTTAGTTTTATTTTGGACCTTGAATCTTTGTTGAATTATTTCGTGATCTTCCCGACCTTCATTTTTTGAGATTTTTGTTGTGTTGCGATGGGCCAAGATTGTAGGATGTTTCGGGTAAGTTTCAAAAATTTTAGACGAGCCTAAGACCGCGTTTGGGTTCCCATTCCAGTGGCAGCGGGCGATTAGCCCGCGCCGCCCACCTTACTGCGGGCCTTAACATTTTGCAAAGGAGGCGATCTAGCTCGTGGCGCCTACCTTATCATGGGCAATCCATCAGGCGGCGCCTGATGGACTGCACTTCTTTAGGCCAGGCGACGCCTTCTAGATCGCGCCTGGCCATTTTTCTGTAGTCCCATCCATTTCATTAATGGTATTTTCATAATTTGTAATGCCCTTATCCTCTTTAACACGGGATTTAATTCCTCCAACTCCAAACTATCAATACTTTTATCCAAAATCACCAAGAACAAAGCTAGAGTTTTCTATAGAGAAGTCAAAATAGCTCGTGATTCAACCGTACCTTTTTGGGGATTTATACGTATTTGGAATCCTCGTTCCGAGGGATACAAGAGGCACATAGCAATTCCTTGAATAGATCTTCGGAGTAGGGAGTTCATTCAACGTCTCCAATCTTGAGGTATGTGGGGTTTTCAACAAGAGCTTTCTTTCGTTCTTGTGCCCAAATTGATGTTTTCGTCTACAAATATATATGATTTTACATGTTTTGATATGGACTTGAAGTATGAATTTATACTCTATGATGCTTCCATGAAAATATTGGTATTGTTGCATTCAAATGCTGAAATTTCAGATTTTTAATGGGTTTTTATGTAATTATGATATAAAGCATGATCCTTGAAATATTTTATTGTGATATTTATATATGGGTTTTTGAAAACCATTTGAAATTGTACTTTTGGAAAATTATATGCTAAAAGCATTTTGATATTGAATGACTTGAGATGATGATGTGGAATGATTTGGCCTTTGGTCTTGAAAGAGGTGTTTTTAAAACCCGAGATCAGAAAAGAAATCCACTTTTAATTATTTACTTATCTATTATGAAAAGGGTAGCATGATGGCTCCCATTGTGAAAGGTTGAACTGTTTATTTTTGAATTTTCTTTTAAAAAGATCTGAGCTAAGTTCGGGAGTAGTCTTTATCACCGAGCGAGAAGTATAGTTATTTTGGTACTTTTTTAGAACTACGTACCCTCGTAGGATGTGAGCCTAAGGCTGATTTATATAATGATCACTAGGGACTAGATTGATGATTTAAGGTCCTACTCCGATGGCAAGGAATAGGGCGACTTTCCCCAATGTGGGTAGAACGTTGGACTCCATGTAGCTCACATGGTTTATGTCGGTTGTAAGAGACTCCCAGTGTGTGTGTGTATACTCTTCTATCTGAGATGAAAATATGGATACTTGAAAATTTGAGTTGTGAAAGTTATTGTCTTTGAAACATTTAATGAACATATATATATATATATATATATATATATATTCTAAAGAGTAGTATTATGAGATCTGATTACACTGATGGTTTGAGAATGAGATGAAAATGAATTGAGAATTTACTATGATGACTCACATGTTTTACTTGAGATATTTTATTCTATCATGATTATGATGATTTTATTCGAGTTATATGGGTCACGTGTTATATCATGCATGTTTTCTATAAAAACTTACAATATTAATTATTTAAATTGCATACACCCCCGTATGTTCGGTACATTTCTATGGTACTGACCCACATCTTCGGATGTGGGCTACATGGTGAGTCCTCATGGTCCGAGGATGTTCTATTCAAGCTTCTACTTCATTCGAGTTGTTACTTTTGGCATTGAATATGAGTCAGTTGGGGTATGTCCCAATGGCTCTCTGATTTCTGTTGATTTTAGAGGCTTGTCAGACTAGATTAGATAGTTGGAGTTGTCATGAGACGTCGTATTTTGTTACTTTCCGCATCCCTTTCGTTTTTTATTTATGATATTATAGAGGATATTTTGATTTTTGATTATAGTAATAATGTTGATAAGCATTGAATGGTATGAAAATGGCTCAAAGGGTTAGCTTGGGGCTACTTGTAGTCGTAAGCACCGTGTGATGCTTCGAGACCCGTTTTTGGGGCGTTACAAAGAAGTAGATTTTGCAGGGAGAAATGATGGCCACTCGTAAATGCCATCCTTAGGCTTTCCCACTACCAGAGGCTTCCTTGTGTAGTAATCCTTCACAACAAATGAAAAAGGTGAGAATTTAACAGTAACATTATTCGATGAGCATAATTGATAAACAGAAACAAGATTCTTTTTTATTCGAGGGACACAAAGAACATTATTAAGGTATAAAGTCCTTGAACGAGAAGGTAAGAAAGTAGAGCCAGAATGTGTCACAGCTGAGTTTTTACCATCACCCAACATCACTTCTTCACTACCGTCATAGTTGGAATGAATTGACAGATTTTGAAGACCTGCAGTCACATGGTGAGATGCACCAGAGTCTACCAACCAATTAAGATTATTTTGGTTGGCGGTTTGAGCAAAATTTACTCGTAGAAGAGCCCTTGTGTTTCTAGTAGTCGAGGAATTCGAGCCACCAATGAAAGATGGCTTAGACCAAGGAAATAACTTCCAACATTGCTTCACTGTATGTCTTGCCTTGTCACAATATTGATAGATCACAGTAGAACCATCTCTATAATTCTATGATGGGGCAAAATAATTTTGCCTCGAATTTGGGTTAGGTTGGACTTTGGAAGCAGAATAATGATTTGTGCGATTGGTGTGTCTATTTAATCCACCATTGTGAGAAGTATAATTTTCTTTTATTGGGCCAAAAATGGTTGAAGCTTCATGAGCAACACTGCTCTTATAATAACAAAGTTTCTCATGGAGTTCATCAAAAGAGAGAGGAGTTTCTCGCGCATGAATTATAGCAGATAGTATCTTATACTCAGAGGGAAATCCATTAAGAACATGAATGGTAACATCATCCATAGTTAGATTTTCTCCAGCAGCATTCAAAGTGGTAACAAATTGCTTTACTTGTTGAAGGTACGATGCCATAGATTTAGTACCTTTGTTCACTCGTGTCAAAGACTCCTTGAGTGTAAGGAGACGAGCACGAGAGGGTCGGGCATACAAATTGTGGAGAGTAATCCACACATCATAGGAAGTTGTATCTGAAAGGACATATGCTGCCACTTTTAAAGTGAGAGAGGCTACAAGTGCACTTCGGAGCAATTGATCCTGTCGGACCCAAAACAAAGAGTTCAGTTGCATTTTGGTAGAAGAAGAAACAACATAGGAGGTAAAATTATATCCAATCAATATAGAACTCCATTGAGAATACCACAGTTGGTAATTGGATAACGAGAGTTTCACGGGAACTTGAGCGTTTGTATTAATAGATATAAGTTGTTGGTTGGTTTCTGGTAAAGTAGTGTTTGTGAGTGGTATGGAAGTTATAACAGTGGAGTGGTGGGAACTGTTGAGAGATGAACAGTAGCAGATGATGTCAACGACGCTGCTGAAGGATTAACTGAAGTAGTAATGGTCGTTGTTGGTGCAACGAAAGATTGAGTGGTTTGCTTCATGTGTACAGGAAAGTACTGGTAGATTCAGAGTTTGAGAAAAAAAATTAGATTTGCTGTAAGGCGAGCAGCTCTGATACCATGAAAGATTTAGAAGATGGTTGAATTTCAATGTGTATTATTCACATATTGTTTCATTATTTATACAAGAAGGTAAGAGATACCAAAAATAGAAGATAAGATGCTAATTGTAGTAAAATTCTATCAACTTAATTACAAGAATATTACAAGGGATCAAATCATATCAATCACTTGAGAATAGGATGTCTTCCTTATACTTATAATATGCCATAAATATTTTGATATGTTTATCATGGATTACCAGAGCATAAAAGCAAGAAACAAGTTTTGTCTATATAATATTTTAAGATTATGATCGTACTTATATGATTTTCTCCTTGAAGAAGATGTTCACCATATGATTGGTGTGTGAAATATGTGTAGTACACGAAATTAATTGAGAGCTCCAAAAGAGCTTAAGTGTTACTATCTGGAGGAATGGAATTGTTCATAATGTTAGGATTATAGTAAGTCTCGAAAGAAACTTAGTAAGTTTCAAAGACATTACCAAACACAAATTATATTGAAACTATAAATAATTGAAAGATGTTATATCTTCATAATACTACAATCGACGCGGGTTATAAATATTTATGTAAAGGTTATCCGCATTTTTTTTCTTGTTTTTTAGTATGATGACAGAACCACATGCAATAGTAAATTAAAAATTTGTTGAGATAAATATCAGTTGGTATGACGGTTGACCATCCCAGTTCAAATGTGATGCAAATATAATTGAGAATTCATGTGGTCACATATTGAAGAAATAAAAGATTCTTCACGAATTCTCTTGTGCTGCTTGTTCTCACAATGAATTAATGTCTTCAGGCTTTCTGATCGTTAAAGGACACAAAATAATTTTTACACATTTTTATAAATTTTTTGACAAATTATTGATAATTATCCTTACTTTAAGATTTTAATCAATTTGTTGTCACATTTTTTCTTTTTATAATTTATTAATATTTTTTTAATTTTAAAATTTTTATTAATTTATTATCTTTTAATATTTTTAAATCATCCGCACAAGTGAACGACATGATGTCATATTTTTTACATTGAGATGATTGATTGGATACCATTGATTAATAATAACATACTATTGATGAATAGTTACATACAATTGATGACTAGTAACGTACTATTGATAAATAGTAACATTCGGTAGATACGTAATTTTGTCCGTCCTATAATTAATTTCCACTTATTTACCTTCCTACGAACCCATACCATGTTCCTCACCTCCCACACATACATCATTACACACACATGGAGGTACCCACAAAATTCTCACAACAATACAATTATCCTCTCCACCAATTCACTCTACACATACAAACACACACAATTCATCATCTCCATTTTTTCATGCTCCACATACTCAGGGATTTTTTTTGTAATTATTAATAAATTATTGATAATCATCATTATTTTATAAATTTTACTCATTTATTGTCATATTTTAATTTTACATCATTTATTGGTAATTATCTTTAATTTCATAAATTTTAAAATTTTTATTAATTTTATATTTTTACACAGTCCTCTGCATATGTATATAACATAGCACTGTAATTTTTTATAGCGTAGTATAATTTTAATTATTTATAGTATAATATATTTTTCAAGACAATTAATATTTTATCTTTATTTGTTGTTTATATTTTTCTATAATTATATATCGATATTCATATTTTTTATATATTATTTAATAAGACTTACAAATATGAATCGATTTAATTATTTTAATAGACGAAATAATAAATCAATCAAATCAATTCTCTCCATTTTTTTAATTTTTTGACTTGCCAATACCTACTTTTCCTAATTTAATGGATCTGTGTAGAATTTTGATAGATGGTTTGTTTTTTCTTTTTAGATAGTCAACAAAACACACTAATTTTTGATCAGTCCCTTTCTTTTTAAACACCAACACGTAGATACCCACCATCTTCCCTTTCTTTTTCCATTCAACACTCATCAATTCACAATGACAGAATACACATTCCAATTTTTCAATCTTCTTTCATTTTTTTTAACAACACAGCAAACATACAAAAATCAATCACATACATTTTCTCTCTCTTAACTTCCCTTTCTTCCTCACCAAAACTGTCACTGCTTTTCTCCGGCGACATTCTGCTGGAGCACGCCACCATACGACCACCAATCCTCGCCGTTCATCCTCTCCCCCGACCCTGTATTTTATTGTTTCGCAAGGATAGTGGACCTGATTTTGTTCCATTTCATATGCTACCCATATAATTACTCAGATCTGGCTGGAGAAATGCTTCACTCCTTTGGTTACTCCTTTATATTTGGATTGTTACTATTACTTTTTTTTTTCTCTTTCTCTATGTTTATATATGCTTTTAAGAATCTACAAATTTATTATTTACATGTTAAACCCATGATGTGCAATTGTTTTCTAGTCTTTTAATTTAGCATTACTGAAAGTTGATCACTGTGATTTGATATGTTTTGGTGTGTTTGTTTAGCATAGGTAGAGTTAGATTTTAATGAGTTTATTAAACTCTTTTGTCATATTATGTTGGCCTTAAATTATTTGGTTAGATTAGAGAATATTATAAGATGTTTCCTTGTTAGTATGTTTTCAAATAAATCAATGGTATGTTACATGTCTTTTGAGGTTTTTTTTAATTATTTCATGTGATTTTGTATCTGGAAAACACTGTATACATGATCAATGAAATTATCTCTCCGTCTGAATATTTGAGATCACCCTATTACAAATGATGGACTTTATTACAAATGATGGACTTTATTTTATCAAAGTGAATTTTTAACTAATTTTTTTGGTTGTTGATTGCTGTAAAGTTGAACTTCAATGATGACACTATTTTTTGCTTTCTAAATTTTTTTTTCTAACATGCTATTGTTGCATTGTTGACTTCTGTTGTTTCTTCCCCACATAAATTTGCATTATTGACTTTCATGATATTTGTTAATCTATGTTAGTTCTCTTCAAAATTATTTATTCATAGTTTTACTATTTTTTTCCTGCTTCAGTTTTTAGCTGTGTGACTTTTATATATATATATATATATATATATATATATATATAACCAAATTGGTCGGATATTTCAATAATATTTTAATAAAGGTGAAATTGGTCGGATATTTCAATAATATTTTAATAAAGGTACTTCAATAATATTTTAATGAAGGTACTTCAATAATTTATAATCTAATCAACACAGAAACAGTAAGACAGTGAATCAATGATCGAAACTTTTTTGATTGTTTGATTATATCAATTTTGTAAAACCTACTCAGTACTCCCTCTTTTCTATTGTTTCTTCATGTCTATCATTCTTATTTTCCCCAGAGTTTTTTTTTTTTTTATCCTGTTCATCTCTTCCTCTTAATCTATGTTCTTAATATCATACTTCTTTAACCACACCCCGGAAACTGTGATCTGGCAGCTAACACTCGTCCTTCGTCTATAGTGCAGACTTTTTTTTGGACTATCAAGGCCAGAATTTCTAGGAATTTACAGGTTAATCCATAGTTGATACGAAGAAATTAAGAGACTAACCATATACTAAGGGTAAGAGTTTTTAAGTTAATTTACATGGTTATGCATAAACTATCAATCATATATATCAAAACAGAAACATAAATAAAAATATTTTTGTGGGGAAAATATAAGAACTTACATGAAGTAACTAGGAGAGGTTTCCCTTTCGGGAATCCCCTAAAGGTTTGAATAGAAAAAACTTCAAGCTTTATTGAACCAGAAACAAGATGCTACAGAGTTTAGATGAAAAACACTAGGTTAAACAGGTTGTTTGGGAGAAAGGTGTTAAACATTACAAGGAGATGTGGAGTTGGTTTTGTTCGCTCTCTTTCGCTCTCTGTTTTTCTACTACTAATGTGTGCCTTTTATAGGTGAAATAGCAACCATAATAGAAACACCTAAAGAATTAGAACTAAAAACAACTCAACTAATATCTAGGCTTGTAAAACAGGTAGAAAACTTAACAACAGAAATTAAAGACTTACAAGAAATAACAAAAAGATTAGAAGAAATATCGCTCATAAGATTTAAATTATAATAAAGCACTAGAAAAATCAAAAAATTATCATGGTGACCCTGAAGAACTATCTAGGCATATACCTTCAAGTCAAACGGATAAAATCCTACTAAAACAAAATAACACTATAATAGAATTACTATTAGACTTACACAAAAAGATAGACATCTTAATAAAAGGCAAGGAAGCTCAAAAACCTCTCCTCAAAGAGCCAGAGTTACCCGAACTAAACAAGAAAATAGATATCTTAATAAATAAAGAAACCCAACCAAAAAATAACCTAGAAATAGACGAACTAGTTAACCAATTAAAAAGAATTGAATTAACTCCTAAACAAGAACGAAAAAATATAATACGAAAATCGCAAAAATGGACTTTCTATCAAATCGACGGAGAGCCTTCGAAAATAATACAGGACAAGGAGAAGATAGACAAAGAGTAAGTTTTTCAGAAAATAGAATAGGAAATAATAATATATTAGCAAGAATATGCAGACGACAACCTAATGTAGAACGGAATGAAGAACTCAACGAAATAATAGATGTAGACAAAGACCTACAAATTTTTCAACAACATCAACTAAAATTACTAAATCCTAAGACACTATATAATGCAGGATATTTTTCGACAGATAACCAGTTATATAGACATTATAGAGAAGAACAAATATCTGCCATAGGAGAAGACTTTAAAATATTAAATTTAGTAAATGCTCACTCTCTAAAACATCTAAAAAATAGAATGGTATTAATGCATATGGGTTTAATAGTTATAGGAATAAAAGGTTTAACTAGAAAAAATTTAGGATCCAAAGTACTAATAACAATATACGATGACCGATGGTCCGATATAAAGAAATCAATAATAGGATTAATAGAAGTAGATATGACTAATAACGGAGGAATATTTTACATAAGTTCAGACTTCCTAATGAATTTAAAAGAATTTGGACAAAATATTAAAATAGGAATACAGACTAAGGGATACGAAGAAATGAATAGTGGAAATAATTTACTAATGTGCATAGGTTTTATTGGAAAATTAACTTTAAGCAGTAATACAAAATTTAAATTAAAAGTAAATGATGTAGTCGAAATAATGGGAAACAAAGGCATAAGTTTAATAAAACCAATAAAATTAGATCACGAAATATACGCAGGTTTAGAATGGAATTTAAATAAATTTACTAAACCAAAAATTTTTACATCGGACTCTCATCTATTATATACTACAAGTAAAGGAGAAACTTCTGTAAGATTTACAAATTATAACTACATAACCAAAAGAAATTTCGACGACGATGAAACAGAAAGTAATATAGAAACAGAAAGCGAATTTATGAATATAGAAGTTTTACAGGACGGATATGAAGTAGACATGGCCATCGAAAAGGCTGAAACTTTAGCAGAAGAATACCACTATATAACTTTTAAATGTAAAGGATGTCAAAAAGCCGATATGAAAATTGAAGAATGTGTAGAACATTTCAAAAATTGCTTAGAAAGAAACGATAATTTAGGATATAGAAATTACAAAACTAGCTTTGAAAGAAAAGATGAAGACACACTTTCTATATTAAGTTCTACTATCAGTTATAAAGAACTAGCAGAATTAGAACCAACGAGCTCTTCAAGTGCTAGCCCGTTTCAACAAACAAACCCTAATCCTCAGCCAATAGATTATAGTACAGGTAATGTACCTAGAAGACCAGCAATTAGGATAAACCCAGATACCGAACTTAGGGGAGATCATATAAAACCAGCAGGTAAACGAATGCAAATAGAAGAACCAATTAAACTACAAGAAATGGAAGATTTAGACCTAAGCAACCTAATGATTAATAATTTAATGAATATTAATCAAGAATGTATACATGAATTTCAAAGAAATAAGGGTTTAGATAGTAATCGATGCCGTATCTGTAATTGGTACCCAAGTAAAGACAACAGAGCTAAATGTAAAAAATGTTACCTAGAGGCATGTATAAATTGTATAGAAAATACTTTAAAAATCAAAGTAGAATCAGAAATAAATAATGGACAAAAATATACGACCAATCAAATCCTAAACCTCAGGGTCTCTACTCTAGAAACCCGTTTAAATGATCTGGAACAAAGACTAAATATTCTAGAAAAAGGAAAAACAAAAATAATCTTAGAAGAAACGGATACCCAAGAAGCAGTACATTTAGAGAAATTAGAAGCAGAACTTATGAATTTAGAAGATACTAATACTAATCTAATATGCAATGAAGATAAAGATTTCTCTACTATTAAAGTTCTAGTAAAAATTAAAATAAAAGATGTCGAAATAGAAACTCTAGCATTAGTAGATCCCGGATGTACTAGCTGTTTAATCAATAAAGAAATAGTACCAGAACATTTATTAAAAATACTTGAAAAACCTATAATGGCTACTCAAATGGATGGATCACACAATATCTATAATTATTATATAGAGAAAGCTCAACTAAGCTTTTTAAATACATGCAATCAATTCTATAACCCATTTTACAATGTTAATAAAATACTAGCACGAGATTTAAATATAGGATCAGATTTTGTTATAGGATTAAGATTTTGTATACAGAATCAGGGAGGATGTCTCTTGACAAGAGACGGAATGATGCTCTTCAAAAATTTGACTTATACACCAGTACAAACGGCAACATTACCAACAGTATATAGAACACTAAACAAAAATAAACAAAGAATTCGTCCCGAACCATGCTGTGACAGTTGCCAAAACAATCAATGTCAAAATAGCAACCTGTCAAAAGAAAACCTAGAAGAAGTTAGAAATTATACACTGCTTAATGCAGAAGGACAAGAATGTTTAACAGATATTGAAAAAGACTATACCCTAATAAGTATAGAAACTCAGTTTTATAATTTTAAAAAAGGAATGGATAGAATAGGAATAATAAACAGTCCAAAAGACTTGGACAATATAATCTCTATATTAGACGAAATGGAAATAATAGGGGAAAAACCGTTAGCCCATTGGGAAGCCAATGAGATAATGTGCAAATTAGATATAATCAATTTGGAATATACAATAAAAACGGCACCTATAGAAGCCAATAATGAAGATACTAAAGAATTTGATACACAAATAAAAGAACTCTTACAATTAGGAGTAATAAGGAGATCTACCTCTAAACATAGATCAGCAGCTTTTATGGTAAGAAATCATAGTGAACAAGTAAGAGGAAAAGCTCGTATGGTAATTAACTACAAAAGATTAAATGATAATACTAGAACAGATGCTTACAAACTACCCGATAAAAGTGAGCTAATAAATAGAATTCAAAATAAAAAGGTTTATAGTAAATTTGATTGCAAGTCAGGCTACTGGCAAGTTAAAATGCATCCAGATAGCATAGAATGGACTTCCTTCACATGTCCAAGCGGACATTTTGAATGGTTAGTTATGCCGTTTGGATTAAATTCCCTCGCTTCGAATCATTAGTGAAGCCGAAATTGACGATACTAAATGGGTCAAGTCTAGACTAGAACAATTATCGTTAATAGATGAAAACAAGTTGACGGCAGTTTGCTTTGGTCAATTATACCAGAAAAGGATGGCGCGAGCTTACAATAAGAAGGTACGTCCTAGAAAATTCGAGGCCGGCCAACTTGTGGTAAAATGCATCCTTCCACACCAAGAAGAGGCTAAAGGAAAGTTTGCTCCAAACTGGCAAGGTCCATACATAGTTAGACAAGTATTATCAAATGGAGTTTTGCAACTTGCGGATCTGGATGGAAAAATGACAGAAAAAGCTATCAATGTCGATTCAGTCAAAAGATATTATATTTGACACACTTGTGCTTAACATTCTCAAGTTGAGATGACGAAAGACCACCATTCTACTAAATGTCATTAATCCCTCGTCAGCCCTTCGAACCTTATTTACCTTTCCTTGCTTACCCTCTTTGGAGTCAAAAAAAATGCATTAGCATTGAACTACGTTCGACCTGATTCCTAAATGGATACGTAGGCAGCCCTATCTTGGGGTTCGGTCTGACAAAAAAAAAAGTGTTAGCATTGAACTACGTTCGACCTGATTCCTAAATGGATACGTAGGCAGCCCTATCTTGGGGTTCGGTCTAACAAAAAAAATGCGTTAGCATTGAACTATGTTCGACCTGAATCCTAAATGGATACGTAGGCAGCCCTAACTTGGGGTTCGGTCCGACAAAAAAGAATAAAATAAAATAAAATAAAAAATTGGTACTTTAAAAAAATATATATGAGATATATATCCTATTGTCACTTTTATATGGCTCTCAAGTTGTAACCTATCCTAAAAATCCTTTTTCCTTTGTCCATTAAAGACCTTCCGATCAATTTTTGAGAATGTCAAGCCTTGTGTGTTGTATATATAGATATCCGACAAAAAAAAAAAAATTATTGGTGAAAACCCTCAAGGGCGCCATAAGACAATGATGAATGAGACAATCGAAAATGGGGTGCTTATTTAGACTACGAAAATGGGACGATTCATAAATGCCTCAAAGACACGTGAAATGTACCAAAACTCGTGGTAAGGCCGAAAAGTACTAGTATCGGTAAGCCACACATCAATGCAGTTTTAAATAATTTAAAATAAATTCAAAGTAGGATGTAAGTAGCTTTTAGGCTGACAAATATTATGTATCCAAAAGATTAATTTAAGCCAGACATAAGTCATTAAAGCGATCGTGCTAGAACCACGGGACTCGAGGGGTGCCTAACACCTTCCCCTCGGTCAACAGAATTCCTTATCCGGATTTCTAGTTCGCAGACGAAAAAATAAAAATTGAAGAGTCATTTCCTTTTGAATAGGGATTCAATAAGGTGACTTGGAACACCCAAACTCAATCCCAAGTGGCGACTCTGTAAGTAAAGTAATCCTTTTTCAAAACGTCACTTTAATCGGAAAAAAAAAACTGTTTTCTCTAAAACCAACTCCCTAGCGGGGTCGGATGCGGTGAAAACAGGGTGTAACAACCACTAATTTAGTTCTATAAATTGCTATCACCAATAGTCTACTTAGTCTCTAGGTTTGTTTCGTGAATCATTAAGTGATAATTCACGTGGAAACTGTGATGGTGAAATCTAATCCCATCTTTTACAACAATTTCTATCTCAAACACTTTACATATCAACTTCATAAAATTATGGTAGTCCTCACAAGCCCTTAAGTTAATTCTTTAATATTTGGATTGACAATCCCTTATTTTTTTTTTAGCTTTGTTGCTCGGATTCCTTAAAATGTCAATGAGTGCATATTTGATTTGCTAAAATTAGTGTATCTTTAGAGAATCTAACACGAACGCGGCATAAAAAATGAGCAACTTAGCTTTTTAGTTAGCCAACTTCTCGCTGTGCAGAAGGGAAGCTTTTTAGTAAGCCAACTTTTCGCTGTGCAAAAGGGACTACATCCCTTGTTGTCACATCTGAGGAGAATATCAACTACAAATTCCATGAGAAACATAAAAAGATTTTGAATTCATCATTCAAGAGTTTCTAAACTAAAATTTTGAAATTCAATCTGTCGTATATATGAATCATTTCAAGTTAATAATAAATCAAAAGAATCGAAGCATCAAAAAGAGTTTATATCTAAAATTTGAGTTGTTTAGAGGAAGATTTGAGTTGATGTGCACTGAAATCCGATAATGAAGAGTTTCGAATTAAGCTCAAATTTCAAAATTCAACGTGCCTCAAACTTGAATAGTTTCAATTGAAATAATATATCAAAAAACTTGAAACATCCGGAATAACTCATATCTAAAGTTTGAGCCTGTTTAGGGGAGATTTAAACTGGTCGAAATTTGAAAGAAAAAAAAATGAGTTCATTAAGAAAGATAAGCTGATGCAATGTATAAATATTATACACCAGTGTAAATGGATGTATATGCATAATTAGGGGTGTTCATGGGTTTGGTTAAAAATCAAATCGAACCGTAAATTGAACCAAATTGATTAAAAAAATCAACGTTTGGTTTGATTTAGTTAGATTTGATTTTAAATTTTAGAAAAACGATCCTATTTGGTTTGGTTATGATTTTACTTACAAAAATCGTGAAAATAACCAAACAAAACCGATAAATTTTATATATATATATATATATTATAATTATTTTTATATAATTTATAAATAAAATATAAATATTTTATTAAATTTAATCTTAATTAAATTTTAATTTATGTCTCCTTGTTTGTTCAATCTTTTCCCTATATGATTAGCTCAGCTAGCTAGTCTATAATTAAACAGATAACTCAAATTTGCTCAACTCTGTCTCTTCTTGCAGTACACTGCAACCGAATACAAAGCTCTGTTTCACAATGTACATGTATGTGATTGTATGTTGTTGGATAATCTTAATGCCTACAATACAAAGATGGTGTTTTTCATCTCAATATTGGTTTTGTTTAATGTGTTTGTTCTGATTTTTAAGCGTTTATAGTGTCATTTGTCCATCACTGTACAAATATTTCATGAGAAATTGTTTAATATGATATTTTTTTTCTCTGAGTTAAAAAAAAAAGGAGTTTATTCTAGAGATGGTTGAAGTAGGCTAGTCAATAACCGAAAAAATTGAATCAAACCGGCGGTCAGTGGCGGAGCCATAGCCAATGAAGGGTGGTCTTCGTCAAAATTTTTTTTTGAGTATATAGGTTAAATATAGATATTTATGGTTATAGGTTAAATATAGATATTTATGGTTATATACATGTTGTTGCACACCCTTGACAAGCTAGAGAAGCATAGTCCAGTGGTCAAGAGTGTACATTTTTACATCAATAACTCGGGTTTGAATCTTGGCAGGTGCAGCAATGCTTTATTTTCTTTGTTTTTTAAACAATTCTTTGCCCAAGAAAAAATATGAACACCCGATTTATTTTCTTTGTTTTTTAAATAATTCTTTGACCAAGAAAAAATATGAACACCCTTAACCAAAAGTTTGGCTCCGCCACTGCCGACGATTATTTTCTTTTTGTGATTTAATTTGGTTTTAAAAATTTAAAAATCGACTAAATTAATTTTAGTTATAATTATAACCACTAACCAATCCAAATCTATCCATTAACACCCTTATGCATATACATGCAGTCATTTAGTTGACAATTTTTTGGGCTGATGGTATATTTAAGTAAGAAGCTCAGACATTTTATATGATGTTATAAAATATTAAACTAACTACACTTGTGTATTTATCGTGCACATCATCTATAAATTCTTTAGTGAGCAATTAACTTATAAATAATTTTTTACATACACGTTCTATATCTATAATATATTAAAAGTGTGAAGATCCTTATAAAAGTGATTTGAACTTTTAACCCTTCATTAAAAAGTTTTGCAATAGATAAAATCGTCTTTTTATTTATTTTATTCAATTATTATATTATTATATTTATGATATTAACTAGATTCCTAAAATATAAAGAAAAAAAAATTAATATAGGAAGAGACTCTAATTAAGGTTTCTGCCGTTTTCTTATTTTTGGTCAAAATTGTCGTACTCTTGTTTTTGCCAATAAAATTTCCTTATTTTTAGCAAAATTTAGTGATATCCTAATGTAATACAAATAATGTATAATGTTTTTGAAATTTTTATGATTTTATATATTGAAATAATAAATATACTAAAAATTAAATGCAGATTTTTTTCTTATTATGGTAAATTACTAAATTACGCCAAAAATATGCAAATCTTTTTGAATTAAAATAGGTTTTGGTCAAAAAGAAAAAAGAAAAAAAAAACTAAGAAAATTGGTTTAGATGACTTTTTCTTACTTTTATAAAAAACAGTCTAATTTTATATTCTTCGTCAAACGTTTGCCCTTCATGTTTTATCCCATGACGCCAAAAGATTTGACTTCAAAGACAAACCAAGCAGCTTAAATTGAGACAGAGACAAAGAAAGAGAAAGAAAAAATTATTTGTGAGGTTAGAAGCAACAGATATTGCTGAATCATCAAAAACCAGCAACGAGTAAACAACATCTAACAGGTTAGAAATCTCGGAAGTTCAAAAGTCTTCACTCTATTTGAATAGTTATTATGTATTGTTTCATGATGTATTGTGTTATATCTTACTATATTATTTTAATGTGGTGCAATAGTTGTTACAGATTTGATTGTGTTTACTAAATTTGATATATGTAGATTTATTATTTTAGCACTTTCAACTTCTTTTGGATTCGAAAGATTTTTTTTTTTTTTTGTTATAAGATTTTAGAATTAGGAGCAGCTACGGGTCTACTTCAAATATTGGTGACTGCATACGTTTATTAAGAACTTTAATTATGACTCTTGCAAGAGAACTAAATAGAAGCAGACAGTTTAATATCTTGTAACCTTTATTATTTTGGTGTATTCTTTCTACATCATGATTTTCATGAAGTTCAAGGATCGTATATAGTGGATCTGGTCAGCATATTCTTATTTCTCTTGGACTCTAATTTTTTCACGAATTACATAATTTATGTAGAAATGTTATGTATTATCTTTCACTAACAATAAGTTGTTCTACGAAAAATAGTCATTGGTTCAACTAGGTGCAATTGTTGTCAATTTGGTCGGTGGAGGGAAACCTTAATTTTGATTATTTATTTATCTATATTTTGATGTATTATTTGTTAGTAATAATTATAGTTGAATCTTTAAATGATCTTATTTGTTGAATTCAAAATATAAGGCTATACTTAAGTGTTGAATCATTATATGCAAAGTTTTTATTTGGATGATGATCAACCTATAAATTTAGAGTTATACTTGACTCTTTCAATTTGAGGTTTAATATATATATATATATATATATATATATATATATATAATATATTAAAAGTGTGAAGATCCTTAGAAAAGTGATTTGAACTTTTTGCCCTTCATTAACAAATACTGCAATAGACAAAATCGACTTTTCACAATTTTTTTTAATTTATAATATTGAATATTAATTATAATAAATATATAAAAGAATTAAATGGAAAAGATTTTTGACTTTTAGATGAATTCCTAAATTTATGGCAATATTTTGTTAAAGAAAATCCAACTCAAATAAACTATTATATAAAAAAAAATTTTATATAAGGTAAAGTTCTAAATATTTTAAAAATTTTGGTGAAATTATTTTACACAAAATAGGTTAAGATTCTCAAAAGAAGAAGCAAAAAAAAATTGTTGCAAAAATTAAATGCAGTACGTGAGTTTTTTCAATTTGATTTTAGTTGAATTCCTAAATTTATGGCAATATTTTGTTAAAGAAAATCCAACTTCAAAGAAATTATTATATAAAAAAAATTCTATATAAGGTAAAGTTCTAAATATTTTAAAAATTTTGGTGAAACTATTTTACATAAAACAGGTTAAGATTCTCATAAGAAGAAGCAAAAAAAAATTGTTGCAAAAGTTAAATGTAGTGCGTGAGTTTTTCCAATTTGAAAAGGGTTGGTGAACTTTCACAAGAAAAAAAGAAAAGGTTTTATTTTTTTAGGTAAGGATTGTTATTCTTTTGTTATAGTAATAGTTTAATTTAGGATTATACGGATATCTTATTTGGGTAATAAAACTTTTTGATCGTAGCTTTATTATTGGGTAACTTTATGGTTTCTGGATTTCAAATTTTTATTTATATTATATTTTGATTTTGTTGATCATAATTAACAAATCATCCATTTAATTTTGTAAATAGTTTTGTTATTGGATCTCTAATATAATGTATTGATTTAATTTTCAGGTTTTGAATTCTCTTTTATATTATGTTATTTTTATTAATCAAGAATAATGAAACATCTTTTCATGTTTGTGCGTAATTTTCATTATTGAATCTACAATGTGACTTTGTTGTTGTTAAGTTTTAAATTTTCCTTTCTATGATATTGAGTTTATTGATCATGAATAACAAACTTTCATTATTGAGTAACTTTGTGGTTTCTGCTAAAATAATAAGTTTATGAATTTTTTCTGTAAAGGTTAGATTTAGTTATATTATTTGATATTTTTATTATCATATTACTTTATTGTAGTTTACAGGTGGTAGATAAATATCAATCGGCTTTGTAAAAATTTTTAGGTAAAGATTAGGTTTAATTGTATTATTTTATATCTCTACTTTAATTTTCTTGTTTGCATAAAGATTAGATTTTGTTGTATTGTTATGAAATCTCTATATCGTATTATTTTGTTGTAGTTTACAGGTGGTAGATGAATGTCGATCAAGTTTGAGGAAATTTCTTTTGCAACGGTTAGGTTTAATTGTATTATTTTGATATCCTCTATCATCGTATTGTTTTATTGTAGTTTACAAGTGGTAGATAAATTTCAATTGACTTTGAGTTTTTTTTTTTTTGCTAAATGTTAGATTTAATTAAATAATTTTTTTTATCTTTGCATGTTCAAATGATGTTAAATCTAATTATTATATCCTTCTTTATTATTTGAATAAATATCCTATTTAGTGTAATGATTGAACTCATTAAAGTGAGGTACACGCACGGGGCGCGTACACCTAAACTAGTATTTTAAAAATAAGCAATTTGATATTTTTCATTATTAATATCTGATATTGTATTTTGAAGGTGAATGATTGACTCCCTGCACCCTCATACATTTAAAAACTGGATGATTAACCATTCCGTACTTGGAATATTATTTTTCTTATATTAAGAATTATATCAATCAAGTTTGAATAAATACTATTTTAACTAAAAGTAATATATTTAGATTAAATTGTTCTTAACTCTATATTATATTTATAATCGATTTTGATTCTCTTTTTTATTTTACATGATCTTTTTCTAACCTCGTATAATCCAGTTGATTGATATACTCCCTTCGTTCCATTTTACTCGTCCCAAATTTTCTAATTTAATTTATCATTTTATTTGTCATTTTTCATTAATCAAAACAAGATAATTTCTTTCCTTTTTTACTCTTAGTATTAATTATTATTTTTAAAAAAAATAAAATATAAACATCATTTAATAGGGATACTAAGATAAAGTAACCATGTTTATTAATTGTTTTTCTTAATTAACGTGCAATGTGAAATTGAGACGAGTAAAATAAGACAAAGAAGTAAGAATTATGTTGAAAGGCGCAGAGCTAGAAAGCAAGCTACAACTCATTCTCTAGTTCAAATATTGTATTTGTAGGAAGTAATATATTAACAAATATAAAAAGGACAGCTTGGTGCACTAAATTTCTTGGTATGCACAAATTTCGCGAAGGATTCCATCATAAGGGTGTATTATATGTAACCTTACAATATATTAACAAATATGTTTAACAATAATAATATTTTTAGAGCAATTCAATATAGTGAAATCTGAGAAAGGTAAAGTGTATGTAAATCTTATCCAGTCAGGGCGGATTGTGTTTACCGTCTATTTGCGACAGTTAAATTTGTAGATGTATCAAGAGCACATATTACAACTTAGCTTCGTGTTAGTAGCAAGAGATTGCAAAATAGCAAGTAAAAAAAATCAACAATATTGCAAGCGATGAGTAACTATAACATAAATAGTAAGCGAATCCGAGTGAGAGCAAATGATGCTTTACAAAGGGGAGGGAGTGTCTATATATAATATACCGGGCATAAAGTACCTCGACCAATAATCCTGTGCCATTTGTTGAGGGACCGTTGTGTAGTGCCAGCCAAATATTTTGTGTCAGGCACAAGTCTGTCAAGGATTGTCCGTGCACCTAGAGGTCTGACACATTGGGTAGTTGGTGGCCTCTCGGTGTTGTCCGTCTCTTCCTTAGCCCACATAAACCACCAAAATCAATTTCTGGTGGGAACTAACGTGCAATTTCTGGTGACTGTCTTATGATTTTAGAGAAAATACCTTGTGCAATCAAAATCAATTGAAGACCGAGAATCCTGTGAAGTGTATAAAGGACACTGATACATACAAAGCACATTGCATTGCCAAGAAACACATTGAGAAAGAAGAGAATGGCCACTGTATTAACTGAAATGATGCTTCAGTGTGTGTTTTTATGGAAGCTTGTTAATGTCAGACATGAATATCGAGAGACGACCTTATCATAAAAACTGCAGTTGTGTATTGCACAAGCAAAAGGGGGAAAACCAAACACTTGTGTCCACAGTAGGAATATATCATTCCCTGAAAGGCTAAACATTCTCAACAAGTTCAGTCAATGCAACATTCATAAGGATAGCCGATATATTAGACAAGCACTAATAAGTAAAAGAGAAGATGGGGTGAACCATTCTTATCAATAAAATCGCTCGAGTTGATAAACTAGTAAGAGTACGAGGTTACAACATGGAGATTGGAAAAAGAAAAAGTTCCTCGATCATACATAAACAAACACTAAATAAGTGATTTTGCAGAGATCAAGCTTTCTGTAAAAACAAATCCATCTTAAATGGCATCACATAATGGCACCCTGGATGTCCTAAATGAATTTGTCAGTTTACCCAGCAAATATATGGACCAGCACAGTACCGTACGCAACCCAATATTTCGATAATGCTTTACAAATATAATAGTCATTTACAGTAAACAATGTATTCTAAGATTCGTTGACGTTATAGGTTTTCAATATCCATTTACAAGTGCGCTTCCGCTGAGGAACATAAGTACAATAAGCATAAAACATTCCTTTCAATTCAGAAATGCCAACAAAGATGTCGCCCTTTAAGCTTAATATTTGCAATGGTAACACTATCTTGGTGTGCACTTCATTTGAAATGCTAAATGAAGTAAGTTCTTGAAACCGCGCAATAGTCTCCAAACATACAAATCCAGTGAAATGCATCATTTACTAATGTCGAAGCAGAATCTGTTAAAACTTTATAGAGAAACACACCATAGATTTTCATAAACCAAGAACACCTATAAAGTAACGGAATATGCGAGAGGAAAGGTGTGCATCTTTGTCTAAAACAAACTAGGCTGAGTTTTTCTCTCCTTTGCTTATAACGGCTGACAGTTTGTGGGAATATGTCTTATGTTGAAGCCAATGGAGGGGACCTAACCTTATATTTATAGGCCTAAGAGCCTTAACCTAGTGCACCAACCATTATGGGCTCACAGGTCTACAACAGGCCTACACTATTGTCAGATTACACTAATAAAATGAAATGGATATAGGCTCATATGAAATCCGTATGAATACACGGCCTGTATCTTGTCGATCAACTAATAACATCAACTCTTTTTACTTTAACTTAATAAAAAAGTTAATATTAAGTCCACATAAAATAAATAATTTTAACATTCTCCCACTTAGACAACGTTAACTTTTAAAGAAAAACCTTTTTGAAAAAATATTTTTTTTTTTATAAAAATGACTCTCAGGCTGAATAGATAGTGGCCATAAGCATTTAGTGGTGGAACTCCATCTCCAACATGGTCTAGTCAAGCAAAATCATCACTGTTGAACTGAACTGCAGCAGTACTTGCATCAACCAACGACACAAGACCATTCCACAATTATTAACACTGAAGTTTTGTAGACATAAACCAAATGATATGGTAGTGTAGCAAGAAATGGCCAACATGGACTCCAAATCGAGGCTATTTCATTGTTAGTCCTTCAAACGATTTTTCATATCAAATATATTCACTTAAAATCAACATGCATTAGTCCTTCAAACGATTTTTCATATCAAATATATTCACTTAAAATCAACATGCATACCATAGAAAAATCTTCATTGCGATTTTCTGTTACAACATGTGTGAGTATTAAAACAACATGTGCTCCACCAGAAAATCTTGATTTTCAAAGTTCAACATATTACATGATGCAACAACTGAAAAAATTCACAAGGTAGAATGATATACCATATATGTCTTAAAAAAAGATTCAATAAAACAACAATATGATCTTATCATTGTGAGACATAACCAACATGTAAGGCAAAAAAACTTATGGAAAAGAGCCTAAAATGCTCTTCAACTATGTAAAATGGTGCAAAAACGCTCTTCGTCTACCTATTAGGACTAAAATGCCCTTTTTGTCTATCTATTGGGCAAAAAATGTCCTTCTCAGACCTAAAATGTACTTCCCGTCTACCTATTGGACCTATTTTTCCTATTTATTTAGGTAAATTACATGAAAGGTCATCTTTAAAACTTAATTATATAAATAATAGTACTTTTTAAATATTACAAAAATAAAAGTTTTTTTTTTTTACATATATAGCCCTTTAAAAAATAAAAGAAGATAATTATAATTTCTAATTTAATGCTATAACTAATTATCAATTCACCTTAATTTAAGAGATATAAAAGTGAAAAAGGTAATCCCTACTTTCAAATCTTGCTCTCTTATATTCAAAATTAAAATATTTATAAATAAACTAAGTATTTCATTATTTGTTCGTGTATGTTTCTTTTTGTTTTCATGTATGTTAATCATCTGGTATTATTTCATTATCGTGTATTTTTAATTCTAATGTAACGGGTTAATCATAATTTTTTATGGATAAATATTTATGGAATAAAAATTATTATGTTAGAAGTGCATATATACCATGTATTTTTATTGTATAAATATAATTCTTGTCAAAGTCAGATTATTATTATATTTTTTTATATAACTTATAGAATAAATATTCATGGTATATCTGATTATGTCGGAAGTAATTTTCTTGTTAAAAAATTATTTGTTAAATATAAATATATATTTTCAGTATTACATGGTATAAAATTTTTATATATAAAATATACAATGTGTGTTTATGGTATAAATATAATTTATATGGTATAAATAGACTTTATATGGTATAAATATACCATGTATTTTTATGATATAAATACAATTTGTATAATATATAAATATACCACATAATTTTATGGAGGCATCGTGAAAGCAGACAATAAAAATGAAATACATACAATTTTGATATAGTATATAAAAATATCTTTTCTTGTAATTTGCCTTAATAAAAGGGCAAAATAGCCCCAATAGGTAGACGAAAAGGGCATTTTAGACCCTATAGGTAGACATGAAGGATATTTTAGGTCCAATAGGTACACGAAAGACATTTTTGTATCATTCACATAGTTGAAGAGCATTTTAGGCCCTTTTTCAAAAATCTTAATATAATAAAACAATATTAAAGTGTGCACAATGATAATCAACAACATAAATGATAGAAAAATCTACCATAGCATAAATGTTAATTCAAGAGATAATACCACCATAAGCTCGAAACAATAAGATAAATAGTCTAATGACAAATGAATAATAATATTAAACACTCACACTAACCCAACAAATCAAATGACTCAACAACACCCATATTCTAAATATGTTGCATAAATACTATAGGTCTTAGCCTCTTGGTTAGTAGATTAGCAAGCATCAAATCTGTAGGTATATGTTGAATCACAATGTCCTCCCTTTTAACCATGTCTCTCACAGCCAGATATTTTATTTCTATATGCTTATAAGTTGAAGAAGATTTAGTATTTTTTGAGTAAAACACAGTTGCCTTGTTGTCACAATAAATCTTTAAGGGCCTAGAGATTGAATCAACAATCACGATCTCTAAAATAAAATTCTTAAGCCAAATGGCTTGTGTAGATGCACCATTACAAGCTACAAATTCTTCTTGCATAGTAAAAGATGTTGTAAGAGCTTGCTTCACACTCTTTCAAGATATCGCACCCCCTACAAACATAAACATAAAGTCAGAAGTGGACCTCAAATCATCAGAATACCCAGCAAAATCTGAGTCTGTGTAACCAACTACCTCAAGGTCGTCAACCCTTATTACACTAACATATAATCTCTTGTCTTTTTCTAGTACTTCATTACTTTCTTAGCAGTAGCCCAATGACTTCTTCCTGGATTAGTTTGATAGTGTCCAAGAGCATTGACAATGAAAGCAATGTCAGGAAGAGTGCAAATTTGTGCATACATAAGACTTCCAACAACACTTGAATAAGGCACATCTTTCATAGAATCTTTCTCAAGATCATTTTTGGGACACAAGTCTAAGCTTAACTTATCACCTTTAACCACAGGGACATCTCCGGGCTTATAATTTTTCATCTGAAATCTTTTCAAAATACAATCAATATAGGTCTTTTGTGAAAGCCTGAATAACTTACGGGATCTATCTCATCGAATCTCAATACCCAGAATAAATGTTGTCCCTTCTAGATCTTTCATATCAAACACTTTGTTCAATAAATGCTTAGTTTCATGTAACAGTCCCAAATTATTACTAGCAAGTAAAATATCATCAACATAAAGAGTGAGAATGGTGAACTTACTCCCACTGATTACTAGTGAAACAGTTTTATTGTAATCAATCCCTTCTCGCTGTGTGAATCCTTTAGCAACTAATCTTGCTTTGAATCGTTCAACATTTCCATTTGAATCCTTTTTGGTATTAAAAACCCATTTATGGCCAACAACCTTCTAGCCTTTAGGAAGCTCTGAAAGCTCTCACACATCATTGCTACTTATGGATTTCATCTCTTCAGACATGGTATCAAGCCACAACTTTGATTGAGCACATGATGAAGATTTAGAAAAGGTTACAGGATCAATAGTGTCACATTCAGCTAGGTATACTAAATAATCATCTGATAGCAGCGATCGTCTTGGTCTACTAGATCTCCTTAAATTCTGAACCTTTTGATTAATAACATTAGGTATCTGAACCACTTATTCAATAATAGGCACCTGAATTTCTGCAGGTACAAAGTCCTCAGCTTGCACATGTATATAAGGTTCATCATGTATAGGTGCAGACACAAATGATTCTCAGGTAATAGTAAGAGGAATTCTGACAACTTCAATACTTCCAGTTGGCTCACGAATAATATTCTGAGAACGATCCTTTCCTGCAACATCAAATTCAAGAAATTTTGCATTTTGAGATTCAACTATTCTTATTCCAGTAGAACTTGCATCCTTTAGAATGAGCTAGATAACTAATGAAAAAACAACGTGAGGTTCTAGGTTCAGTTTTCTTTTCTGAAGGGTTATATATCTTTACCTCTGTAGGATATTTTTAAACTCAAAAATAATTTAAACTGAGTTTTCTATTTGTCCACAACTCAAAAGGATTTTAGGGACCAGCTTGGAAGGGACACGATTAAGAATGTACATATATGTTTTAATAGCTTCATCCCAGAGTAACTCAGGTAAGTTAGATCTTCTCATCATACTTCTCATCATATCTTTTAAAGTACGATTTCGCCTTTCGGCTACACCATTTTGGTCAAGAATTCCAAACATGGTGTACTAGGCAACTATCCCACAATCTTGTAGATATTTGGAAAAGGATCCCATCTGTTGCTTAGTTTCAGTGTATCTACCATAATACTCACCCCCATGATCAAACCTCACTATCTTAATACCTTTTCCAGTCGTTTCTCTACTTTAGTTTTAAACACTTTGAACATTTTAAAAGAATATGATTATTCTTTAATAATAAAAACATAATCATACCGAGAAAAGTAATCAATAAAGGTGATAAAATAAATTGAACCATATATTGTAGTAGAATACGGACCACTTATGTTTGTGTGAATGATTTCCAACAAACCAGAACTACGAACAACATTTTTTTTCTTGTTTTAGTCAACTTTTCTCTAATGCAATCAATACATGTTCCTATATCCCCAAAATCAAGAGAAGGTAAAATATTAGACTTAATCAATCTATCAACTCTATCTTAAACGCCTATGTCATAACATGCCCGATTTTTCATTTAAAATTAGGCGTTTAGACCCAACAATTTCAGAATTAAAAGAGTTGTATTCAAAATCAGAAGTCAAGGAAATTTTAAATAAACCATCAGATAGGATTCCATGACCAACAACTAGGGAGTTCAAAAGCAGATTAATTTTTCCATTAAGAAAATTATAACCATAACCAAATTTGTCTAAAACTGTAATAGAAATCAAATTTTGTCTAAAAGATGGTACATAAAGAGTGCTTTGAAGAACAAGCTTATAGTCAATTTCTTTTCTAAGTCTAAAACTATAGTTTCGATGAGCTCTACTTCAACTTGGACATCTGTGGTGACTCCAATTCTTGACTCCATTTTTTCGGCTTTCTTTTATTTTTAAACCCCTGCAAGGAAATGGCAACAAGAGCAATAGCTCAACTATCAAACCATCAAGAATTAATGAGGACATCTACAAAGTTTGACTCAAAACAAATAAGAGCTAGATGAGTACCTTCTTTTGACTCTTTTTTTAAATTCAAGAATGAAATTTGGTGCAATCTCTCTGTTTATGACCAGATTTCTTACAAAAGAAACAATTATTATTTTTCTGAAAAATCATGTTATTAATCCTAGAATAATCAGTCTGATCTTTACCATGTCTTTTGTTGTCCTGGCTTTTCTTAAAAGTATGATTATTAAATCTTTCAAACTTCCTAGGTCCCTTACTAGAGCTTGCTTTGGAGTGATGAGAAGCTAACATGGCAACCTCACCCTTCTATTTTTTTTATATTTTTTGCTTCAACAAGACATTTAGAGATGAGATCATTGATTGACCAAGATTTATCCTTAGTATGATAGGCAGTTTTCATTTAGATAAACTCATCAAGCAAAGAGTTAAGAGCAGAGTGAACAATGTAAGTATCAGGAAGAGTTATTCAAGATTTTTCAATTTGGACTGAATGTGGACCATCTTAAGTATGTAATCTCTAACATCCCCAAAAAAGTCATATCTCATCCCTGCAAGTTTATTCATTATATCTACAGTTTTGGCCTCATTGGATTCAAGATACCTTTCTTCCACTTGGGCAAGAAACTTTTTGGCATTGGTAGTTTCAGGAAAGCCACTTTTGAGGTGCTCAGCGATCGACCATCTAAAGGCAAGGATGTCTATCCTATTGGATCTCTCCCACTTAGCATAAAATTATTTTTCAGCAATTATACTAGAATCAGTGAGAGATGAAGGCTCATCCTCACGTAAGGCTTGGTCTATGTCAGCTATGTTCAAAACAAATTCAAGATCTTCTTTCCATCGCTTAAAGTTAAAATCCGACAAAACCACAACTTCAGCATTGTTATTGTTCAAATAAATGGTAACTATTCACAACATAATATGAATAAATTTATCAAAATAGCAAGGCACAAGAATAATAATCTTATCACAACGATGAGTTTCGCAGCATCAACAAGTAGCCCCCCTTTGGGCAGGGTAAGAAAATATTTTTAATATTAGAAACCTATCCCCTTTGGGCAGATAAATTTATTAAAATCAAAATATTTTCACATAATGGGGCTCATCACAATACTAATTTAAAACACACAATAAATCTCTTTTGGACAGATTATTGTATATTCTAACTTAGTGATATCCCTCAAAATGAATTAAACAAGTTTCATAAAACAAAGCAAATAGGTCACTTTGGTGTATACTATTTACTCTAATTTACAAAACAAATTCAATCTCAAGAATTTAATATGTCATTGCTTAATTTGCTCATGTGACACATTAAGTAACCATATAATTTAAAATATTATAAATTTTTGTCCGCCATTGCAACACGTAACCAAAGACGAACTAGGTTGAGTCTTCTTCTTCTTTGCTTATAACGGCTGACAGTTTATGGAAATATGTCTTATGCTGAAGGCAGGAGAGGAGACTGTAACGCCCCAAATCTGGTATCCGAAATGCTACATGATGCTCATGACCCCGAAGGACCACAAGCTAGGCCATAAGGTTCAAAAATGCATAACTGATAAAAATATAACATCTGAGGTGGGGTATGAAATACCCAAAACAACTTAAATAAACTATCTAAACATGATAGTCTGAAAAGCCTCTAAAACTAAACTGTCTGAATAAAGAGTTGATGGGACATGTCCCCAACTACTAAAATAACTAAGTACTGAAATACTGAATGATAAGATAGTAATCATGACCTCAAAGGATTAGGACTCACTGCTAACTCTGATGGCTGAATACTGGAATGCTACTGATGCTCTGGAGCTCATGCCTCAGAACCTATGGCGTAAAGTAAAACACCATAGCGCAAATGTGTCAGTACGTTTGAATGTACTGTTATGCAAATGAGTTAGGCTGAATACATGGGGTTCAAATACATGAACAATATTGACTAACTGACTAACACGAACGTGAGAATACATGCATAAATAATTAGTAATTGTAACTGAGATCGTGATGATACTGACTACTGAGATACTAATCACTGACATGACTGATGTAACTGATATAACTGATATAGCTGATATAACTGATATAAATAATACTAAGCGACTGTATCTGACAGTATAGATTCTGATAGAACTAACTGAGTTCCGTACTGAGCTGATTTGACTGTATCTAACAGTCCTAGAACTGAAGAACTATCTGAGTTCTTTTAATGAGACTGAGACTGTGGGAAGTAGTCATCTAACCGACATGCCCATGATAATCTAGTATAGCTAAGTTGGGGTCTAATTTGTAACCCCAATTGGAAGGGTATCAATACTGCGCCACTTGTAAGGACAAGCTGTGAGTAACCCTCACTTGATAGTATCCCTGAATAAGAGCGGTGGGACCCTCATCTGACAGTGTTAATCTACCTTATCAACCCTCATCTGTTAGTGTTGATGTCTCAACCTATGCTGGCTATATAGTTCTGGAATGGAAGAATTGCTTCTACGAATCACACCCTCATCTGACAGTGTGTGTTCCCATCCTTGGGTTCACTTGATACTAATTCATACTCCCATATGAATAGACACTGAACATGATCAACTGAACTGAGTTACTGAATTTACTAGATCTCATTGAATGACGGAATATTATGAAATTCTGTTAATTGACTGAGTTCATGAGATTACTGAGATTTCCTGAGTCGTGAGACTAACTAAAGTCTATTGAATATGGCTTGACTAGAGTATCGTGGAACATGACATGGCTCTAGGCACACAGCTAAGTTATCGGGTACGAGTACCCCCTGGACTCGATAGAATGAAACTGACACAACTTGACACTCTTGAACACATGACTAGAGTTCACAATTCATCATATAATCATTGGGGAGTATTTCATGAGGCACTTGATTACCTTAATCTAATACATGAATAAGGGAGCACATAATCACGGCTTGCTTACATACCTCTAGCATCATGAACATTTCATCAAGCAAGCATAATGCATAATCAATAATATAGAATTCATGTTAGACATAGGTAAATTACATGCATTTAGCATTTAAAACACAACTGAGTCATTATACATGGTTTCTATTATACTAGCCATTTTATCAAACACCTTGCTTGCTCCGTTTAAGGCATAGGTATGATCATCAATTAACTATAATATGATTCCATAATTTAACTTCATTGCATGGATTTCAATCTTAAACTAACATGGTTTCATGAAAAACATGGTAAAGATTCTATCTTGGTAGTCATACAACCATAACAACATGAAAAAAATTAATTCACCATATAATTATCATGATATGTAATTTAAAAGAGAATTCTTTAGCTTCATGGATGAAAGAAATCCATGAATAAACACTGTGCATACCTTGATTCGTATATACACGAAGATTGACGGAGGAAATTCTTGATTTTGAATCTTCTATGAAAAGCCCTAGTTTGTTCTTGAGAGCTTTTTGAGAGAAGAGAGTATATTTTGGTGTAAAGGGCTTAATCCCGTGTTTTTTACTCATATAGGGGTGGGAAATTGACCCAAATGCCCTAATAACTCATATCAGAATTTGGCTGACTGTACCAAGCATCGCGGCGCGACCCCTATTCAACTTGATCGGCCATTATGTCGGACCCCTAATCAAGTTAACTGGGCCTCGCGATGTGGGGCCATCGCGGTACCTCACTATTTTAGAAATCCAAACGTGCCCTTATGATATTCCAAAAATTTTAAAACTCGCTCGAGATGTACTATTACCTTGCCTCATCACAACACAACTTGAAAATCGCAAAATGGAGGCTGGAAAGGTCATCAAATAAATTCCCAAAGTTCGAAGGTATGAAATGAGACTAAGTGTTGAACACTTAGCTAAAAATTATTCTAAGTGTTTAATCATTTAAGAGCCTTAAGGAGCTGACTTTAGATGTATTATTTTGCGAAATCTTACAATATCTTCCCCTTGGGAACATTCGTTCTTGAATGAGACTAACTGAGGGGAAAAAAGATAAACTGACATACATACTGAAAAAAATCAACTAGAACATGACTCCATCATTAACACGGCTAATAAACTAAATGTGTTATACTGAACATGCATATCTGACGCATGAATAACTGATTCATGAATACATGACTGAGTGTTCTGATGAACTGAGTTCCTCATGATGAGAATGCATATCTGATGCATGACTATATGGATGAACTGATTCATGAATACATGGCTGATTATACAATGGTAATAGATACCAAGTTTATAAGGGGAACATGGACATGAAATTGAATGAGCTTAAGGAGAACTTTTACTTTGAGCTAGATCTGAGTTTGAGAAGAAGAGGTGAGGATACTTGGTCCGCAGGTCTGCTTCTGTTTCCCAAGTAGCTCCCTAAACGGACTGATTCTGCCAAAGAACTTGGACTAAAGGGTCTTCTTTATTCCTCAGTCTACGAGTCTGATAGTCTAGGATTTCAACTGGAATCTCATCATAAGAGAGGTTGTTCCGAACATCTATGCTCTAAATAGGGACTATAACTGCTGGGTCACCTATGCACTTCTTGAGAAGGATACATGGAAAACTGGATGAACTGAGGCTAGATCTTAAGACAACTAGAGTTCATAAGCTAACTTGCTGAAGTGACTGAGAATTTTGAAGGGACCTACATATCGGGGACTGGGCTTTCCCTTCTTGCCGAATCTCTTCACTCCCTTCATGGGAGAGATATTAGATAAACATAATCATCAATCTCAAACTCGAGATCCTTTCTACGCACATCTGCATAGGACTTCTGTCAGCTCTAAGCAGCCCAAAGTCTCTCTCCGATCAACTGGACTTTCTCTAGCACATCAAATACTAAGTCAGGCCCTATGACTGAGGCCTCACTAACTTCGAACTAACCAATTGGAGATCTACATCTCCTACCATAGAGAGCTTTGAATGGAGTTATCTAAATACTGGAATGATAGTTGTTGTTGTATGCAAACTCAATCAAAGTTAAGTGGTCATCCCAACTTCCCTTGAAATCAATTGCACATACTTTCAGCATGTCTTCTAAAGTTTGAATGGTCCTTTCTACTTGACCATCTATCTGAGGATGAAAGGTTGTACTGAGATGAACTTGGGTACCAAGACCCTTTTGGAACGCTTTCCAGAAATGAGAGGTGAACTGGGTACCCCAGTCTAAAATAATTGATAACGAAACACCGTGTAACCTGACCAACTCCTTGATGTAGATTTGGCATAATCCTTGGCTGAATAAGAGGTATAGATAGGAAAAAAATAAGCTGACTTGGTCATTCTGTCCATAATGACCCAAACTGAATCATGCTGATGACGAGTTCGAGGAAAACCCATCACAAAATCCATGTTCACTTCTTCCCACTTCCAGGTAGGAATGGTGAACTCCTGCATGGAACCACTAGGCTTCTGATGCTCTATCTTAACCTGCTGACATGTACAAGCACTTAGCCATAAACTCTGCAATATCTCTCTTCATCCCACTCCACTAATAAATCTCCCGTGGATGAATAGAGTAGCGCGCACCATGCGTTTCTGCAAGAATTTACTTCCGCTAGTCATCTACACCTGGTACACAAAGATGACCTTTACAACGCAAAACACCATCTCCCCTTGGGAGAAAACCTCTAGTTTTTTATCTTTGACTGACTCTTTCAACTTGACTAGGCTGGGGTCTCTATCTTGCTTTTCTTTCACCTCAAAAAATAGAGATGATTCTGAACTGAACCCATATATCACCTTCTTCTGTATCGACTAAGCGAACCTACTCTGGCAAGCTGGTGGACTTCCTAAACTAACTTCTTCTTACTATCTTCAACATGAGCAACACTACCCATAGACAGTCTACTGAAAGCGTTGGCCACTATATTGGCCTTGCCGGGATGATAAAGGACACTCATGTCATAATCTTTCAAGAGCTCTAACCACCTTCTCTGATGAAGATTGAGATCTTTGTGAGAAAAGACATACTGAAGGCTCTTATGATCTGTGAACACATCTACATGTACTCCATATAGATAGTGCCTCCAGATATTCAAGGCAAATACTACGGCTGCTAACTCAAGATCATAAGTCGGATAATTCTTCTCATGGGGTTCAAGCTGTCTGGAGGCGTAGGCTATGACCTTACCATGCTGCATGAGGACACAACCTAAACCCACTCTAGATGTATCACAATACACTACGAACCCATCTGGACAATCTGGAAGAGTCAAAACTGAAGTTGAGGTAAGTCGAGTCTTCAACTCCTGAAAACTCTTCTCGCAAGAATCTAACCACTGAAACTTGACGTTTCTTTTGAGTCAATCTGGACATGGAAGATGCAATAGAAAAATCCTTCAACGAACCTGTAATAGCCAGCCAGACCCAAGAAACTCCTCATATCTGAGGGAAAGACAGGCCTGGGCCAGTTTCTTACTGCTTCGGTCTTTTGAGAATCTATTTTTATGCCATCACTGAAAATAATATGACCAAGGAATGCCACTGAACTTAACCAAAACTCGCACTTACTGAATTTGTTAAATATTTGATGATTTCTGAGAGTCTGAAGTACTGTTTTAAGATGGTCTGCATGATCACGCTCAGTGCGGGAATAGACCAGAATATCATCTATGAAAACTATGATGATCATGTCCAGGTATTGCTTGAACACATGATTCATCAAGTCTATGAAAGCTGCAGGGGCATTGGTAAGACCAAAGGACATGACTAGGAATTCGAAGTGACTATACCGAGGACGGAAAGCTATTTTCAAAATGTCACATTTCTTGACTCTGCGATGATGATAGCCGGATCTTAGGTCTATCTTAGAGAAATGGCTAGCACCCTGAAGTTGGTCAAACAAGTCATCAAATTTGGGAAGTGGATACTTATTCTTGACCGTAACCTTATTGAGATGACGATAATCTATGCACATTCTGAGAGAACTGTCTTTCTTGCGCATGAATAAGATTAGTATGCCCCACGAGGAAATGCTGGGTCTGATGAATCCTTTATGCAAAAGATCATTCAACTGTTCTTTTAGTTCTCTGAGTTCTGATAGTGTCATTCTGTATGGCAGAATGGATATAGGCTGAGTATCTGGAAGAAGATCAATACCGAAGTCTATTTCTCTTTCGGGAGGAATGCCTGGAAGATCTTCAGGAAAGAATTCTGAATATTTATTCACTACTGGACTGATTCAAGACTGGGAGTTTCAGAACTGGAGTCCTTAACATGAACGAGGTGATAAATATATCCCTCAGATATCATTCTCCTTGCCCGTAGGTAGGAAACAACCTGACCTCTGAAGGCAGAAGTACTAGCCTTCCATTCTACGATAGGTTCATTCAAAAATTGAAATAGCACTATTTTGTTTCTACAGTCGACCGTGGCATAGCAGGAATAAATCCAATCCATGCCGAGAATGACATCAAAATCCGTCATCTCTAATTTGATTAAGTCTGCTAAAGTAATTTTTTGAGATATCATAATCGAGCAGTTCCTGTATACCCACCGGGCTATGATGGTCTTACCCAATGGGGTAGAGACTGAGAAGGCTCTGCTAGAATTTTGGGACTAACTCTGAAATCAACTGCTATATAGGGTGTAACAAAAGACAAGGAAGCTCCTGGATCTAGTAAAGCGTAAACATGTAAGTGAAAGATCTGCAACGTACCCATAACCACATCAGGAAAATTTTCCTGATCTTACCAGGACTGAAAAGCATAAAGTCGATTTGGGCGTTGCCCACTAGTAGCACTGAAAGTGGCACCCTGCTGATTTGGGCGACCGGACTAAAATGAGAAACGGTTCTGATGACCCTGATATCCTAACTAGGGACAATATCTGGCTCTGTGGCCTGGCTTGCCACATCCAAAATAGACATCACTTTCATCTCTGCAAGTACCCTTGTGGTTCTTACCACAAGTCTGACAAAGGAGATTAGTTCAGGCATTGCTAATACTACCCTCTCTGACTTTCACTGCTTGAACCAAGTGTAAGCCACATCCTACAACTGATATGCAACTAGCTTAGCAATCTCCATAGATGACACCCCTATAATGTCTTTAACCTTCTGCATCTAATCTAGGAATTCCTGAGGGTCCTCATCTGTCTCAGACCCGAAAAAAATGAAGGATTCATTCTGGTGAAGTCCCGAATCCTGGCTACAGCTGAATTAACTACTGGGTTGGCTGGAATGACAGCTGGTCGTTTATTCTGAGCAGCAACTGACTGAGCAAGAGTATTGAATGCAGCTCTAAACTCTTTATGAGAAACATGTTCGTCCAAGGGATCTTCTTGGACAAGATAATTTTTTTCTCTTGGGAGGCATATTCTTAAATAAGGAGGAGAAACGGATTAAATTGAGAGATTGACTTGAGTTTATGCTCACTGGTACGACATGAATACTGAAAAAAGTAAACTGTTCCTAAAATATCTTATAGCCTCTTGCACATAAATGTAGCGCACAACACACCCATGTACAAGACTCTACTAGAAGGGGGTTTCAGACTTCCTAGGACGCTATTGAACCTTAGGCTCTGATACTAAGTTTGTAATGCCCCGAATCTGGTATTCGAAATGCTACACAGTGCTCATGACCCCGAAAGATCACAAGCTAACCAATGACTGATATTTGTATCTGAACACTGTCTGACATACTATATATAATGCAGAAATAAAGCCTGAAAGGCCATAAGGTTCAAAACTGCATAACTGATAAAAATATAATATCTGAGGTGGGGTATGAAATACCCAAAACAACTGAAATAAACTATTTGAACATGATAGTCTGAAAAGCCTCTAAAAACTGCACTGTCTGAATAAGGAGTTGATGAGACATGTCCCCAACTAACTCCAACTACTGAAATAACTAAGTACTGAATGATAAGATAATAATCATGTCCTTTAAGGAAAAGGACTCGCTACTAACTCTGATGGCTGAATACTAGAATGCTACTGATACTATGGAGCTCGTGCCTCAGAACCTATTACCTTGCCCCATCACAACGCAACTTGAAATGGAGGCCGAAAAGGTCATCAAATAAACCCCCAAAAGTTCTAAGTGTTGGATTATTTAAGAGCCTTAAGGAGCTGAATTTAGACGCATGATTTTGTGGGACCTTACAGGGACCTAGCCTTATATTTATAGGCTTAAAAGGCTTAACCTAGTGCAACCGTATTATGGGATCACAAGTCTACTACATGCCTATACTATTATCAGACCACACCAATAACATGAAATGGATACAGGCCCATATGGAATTTGCATGAATACACGGTCTGTGTCTTGTCCACCAACTAAAAACATCAACTCATTTTGCTTTAACATAATAAAAAAGTTAATGTTAAGTCCACATAAAATAAATAATTATAACAGAATCCAAACCAGTCAACCAATTGTTAATTCCATGAGGAAATTGGTCAATATTTCTCCAGGAACCACTTTTCAACGCGAAAATCTCACATGTTCTTTGCTTCTATCTTTGGAATTGTAAATTTTTAGAATATTATAGTCAACAATAGTTGATTCATAACCCAATCCCAAACAATAATAACCATGAGCTGGAAATTCTGGCTGAGGAAGTACTATTGATTCTCATATGGAGGAGTTCCATAACATATGTATGGAGTCGTAATAACCAGTTTGACTATAAGCACAGATAATAGTCATGCCATTGTAAGTACAATAGATTACAGTTGTAAAGTTTGACGAGGAATCAAGTTTTGGTAGTTTGTCAACCAGTTGAATGGACGATAAAGGACAAGAATAATGAAAGATGTATCCTCGCGAGGCAACATTAATAAAAAAAAGAAGTTTTTGTGAATGTGGATCATTCTTGACATAATTGAGATACTTGTTGACAAAGTAAGGTTTAGAGATTAATGCGTTCCACAATTTAGAAACATATTTGAATTGAACGAGATAGTCGATGGGTAACCTGAATGAGATTGAAAGACCACTCCTTTTTGATTTAGGAAGGGAAATACACTCTTCCAAAAATAGATTTTCGCTTGTATGTCACTTTTAACATAATACCTCATTCTTTTTTACTTGTGAGTGCTCTTTTAAAAGTCAAACATTATTCTCTCTATCAAAATAGTTGGTACGTTTATAAAAATCAATATATATATATATATATAAAAGAAAGTTAATTCATCCTATGTGGCATGCTTTAGAGGTCTTCATTCCTAATTATCTTTATTCTCATTTTTTTAAAATTTTGATTGAAGTTTTTATACATAATATATTAACTAAATGAGTTACTCCCAAAATAAATGCATTAAAACCCATAAAACAATACTCAAGTTGATCCCATTCCACAAGTCAATGCTTATCACTATGGCTTTTCAATATTTTCCATACGATTTTTTATCAAGTGTTGCTCAAATGGATTTAATGTGCATTAATTTTTTATTAATTATATTAATTTATGCGTATTCATATTCTATATTTTGTATTATATACAAATTGGAAGTGAACCTTTTTTTCTTTAATATTGTAGCTTACTTAGTTTGTTTTATTTTTAGTTGAATTTTATAGAGTGACATATTTATTTATTTATTTATTTTGGGGGGGGGGGGGGTTCAGAGTTGGTTATTTGTAGAATATGGTATGTGATAAAATCTAACCAAAATATCGAATTGATCAATCTGGATATGATTTCATGGCAAAAAGGTATTGTAATTTGCTTAGTTTGTTATGCTTTTGAGTGAATTTTTAGAATGACATATTCTCTTTTTGTTTCAGAGTTGATTGCTTGTAAAGTATGGTTGGTATAAAATCTAACAAAAACATCGAATAAATCAATCTGTGTACAATTTCATTAACAAAAAGGTATGTAATTATAAATTTTGTTCTTATATAATTTTTTGTTGTATATAAATTGAAAGTGAATCTTTTTTCACATAGCTTGATTAATTTGTTTTACTTTTAAATGAAATTTTTAGTACAACATATTCTTTTCTTTCAGAATATATATAAATATATAAAGGAAAAAGATGACCTTGTTGATATGGCATGGCTCAATAACAAGTAGGGGTGTACATAGGTCGGATTGGTTTGGTTTTTCATTAAAATATAACCAAACCAATAATGTCGATTTTCTAAATCTATAAACCAAATTAAACCAATATACAATTGGTTTTTATATTTCGGTTTTAATTGAGTTTTTTCATTTTTTTTGGTTTTTCGATTTTTTCTCGGTTTTTTTACAATTATAATGTGATTGGAGAAACAATTAAATATTTTCACTAAAAAGATTAAAAAAATAATGGTAATAGAGTAGTTCCAATTAAAATTAAGTTGGCAAATTACTAAGATGTCTAAACTACTATCTCTAAAAGTAATATTATGTGGATACCCAGTGGTTCAATTTCTAAGTCACTAGTCACATTAGCTTCTCTGAAAGTTTCCTTTACATAGAATGTAAGCATACAGAAGAATGAAGAATTGGAGACAACTTATTAAAAACTTAACTCCATAAAATAATTAACTATAACATAATTCCACAAAAAAAAAAGAGAAAGAAGAGAAACAAACCTAAATCAAAACTTGACGAATGAGGAGAATGAGAAAAGTAAGATGAGGAAATAATGAGAACTATATGAAAACTTGGAAAGTAAAATGTAAAGTTAAGCAATTGAAGAGTTATAGTTTTTTTTTATTAATATTGGATTTTGTATTAATTTGTTATTAATTGATAAATATTATAATTAAAGACCAAGAATATATATGTATTTTCTGAATATAGAAAAGTAATAAAAGTAATTAGAAAGTAGATTATAAGTATTTTTTTTTACGTATAAAACATTTAAATTATATATGTATTATGTCGGTTCGGTTTGGATTCAGTTTGATTTTATTTTTGCTAATACCAAACCAAACCAAGAATGATCGTTTTTTTTTTCAACACCAAACCAATCAAACCAAACCATAAGTCAGTTTTTTTTCCTCGATTTGATTTGATTTATCAGTTCGGTTTGACTTAATGGTTCGATTTGTACACCCCTAATAACAAGAAATGAATTTATCTATGTTCACTTTTTTTGAAATTTCTTTGCATTTTAAATTAACAAAAGTTTTAATTAAATACTAAATGTGAAAGAGAACATCCTCAAGGGATATAACATATGCGTTACTTTGAAATGTTAAATATGGTAATTTATTTTTAAACATTAATGGATAAAGCATGTACCTTTTGCCTAACTCTTAGCCTTCTCTTTTATTTACTCTTTTGTATTTAACAACTTCTTTGACTTTTCCATTCCAATTTTAGTGATGACAGAAAATAGATAAATATGCTAAGAATAATCTAGAGTAAATTCTTTTAGACAATATATGGTAAGATTTACATGTTTCATTTGAAATTTTTGAAGTTTATGTATTTTTTTCTCCAAATTTATTGTATGAAATAGACTTGGCTTTAATTTTGTTGATTTTTATAGGTGAAATAAAAACAATAATGAATAGTTAGAGGAGAAAGAAAAATGAAGAGTTGCTTCAACAATGAGAGTAACATCTTTTTTATTTTAACTTATTTATATGATTTTAACTTTATATAAAATTTAAATAATTAAAAAAATATTAAATGTTGTGGCTTTAAATTAAAGATATGTAGAAATGAAAAAAAATTCTTAGTTGTGATTTTTAATATTAACGTTTAATAATTTTATTTACAATGTGGGTTGTTATATTTTTGTTCATTATCCTTTTATTTTTCTTTTATAATTCATTTTCAAAGTATTTCACATTTTAGCCTATTGGCAAACTTAAAAAATGGTTATTGCTATTCCCTTGATGCTGCTTCCTCTTCTTCTTGATGAATTAAAAATAAAGAAAAATAATTCGGTACACTAAAGCTTTTGCTATATGAAAGATTTGTGAAAGGACCAGACCACAAAGATTTATTATATGTAATCTTACCTGACATTTATGCAATTCCACGACTCGAACGAACTCGTAATTTCTAGGTCACATGACAACAACTTTAAAAATACATAACGAATCTATTGAGTATTCGATACTCGTATTGGTGCCTTACTAATTATGGTTAATGTATGATGTTCATAGATAAATTATATTATTGTAGAGAATAAACGAAAAAGTAAAAAGTCGTCATAATTGTAACATAAAATTAAGCGTGTATAAGTTTGACAAATTGTATATACAGTTTTTTCTTATTAAAATATATAATTCTATTCTTTTTCTAATAGTTTTGTTTCATAATTGAGAATAATAATTGTTTAAAATAAGTTGGAGATGAAAAAAAAAAATCACTTATACTTTAATGAATCTTGCATTTTTTATTTTTTTTGTGTATATATATATATATATATATATATATATGTGTGTGTGTGTGTGTGTGTGTGTCATAGAGAAGCTGATGTGGCACCTCTCTATCACATGACACTTGTTTTTTTTCTTCTTTTTTTTGACATTTTTCTTAATTTTTTTTTATTTTAAAAAGACAAAAAATTATTTCCATTAATTTAATGATTTAGTGATTATTTATTATGCAATAATTCATTCAATACAATAGAAAAATATATTCTCTTCATACTCCGTATTCACTTTTATCACTAATTAAAGTGAATAATTACTATATATATTTATGAATGCTTTTTCAAATTCTACGTCCGTTTTTTCCAATTCTTTTGTTCATATCAATGCTAATTATTTAATCACGATTAAGTTTAACAATTAATACAAATTAATATTTATGCGTTTAATCTCCTTCCACATTCATTATTTCTATTCAAATTCTCCATTCATATGTAGTGCAGTGCTTTATATTGCAGTTGTAAGCTCATATCTAAATGTCATAATTCTTATTTTTTGGGGGCTCTCACTCCCTCTACATATTATGTATGAAAAGTAAACGTTGTTTATAGCTTATTTAGTTTATTTTTACTTATTTTATGTTAAACAGAAATTGAATTATGCATCATGTGCAGAAAGGCAAAAAAAGTAAAAGGAAGAATTTGACTTGTGAGATACGTATCTTAATTTTTTTCTTCTTGATAACTGTGATATTTTTGTCAAGTTGTCATCTCAACTGATTTTACGAGATATTGTCACCTCTTACTAGGAACAAATACCAGGTCATGTTTTAATTTATTTTCAAATTATTTTAGGTTAAATCGAAATAGAATTATGTATTTTGTTTAGGAAGATAAAGAAGTCAAGGAAGAATGTTGATGTCTGTTTGCATATTCATTGTTTTATTTATTTAATTTTTTATAATCATGACCATCTTGCAAGATTTATGTTTTATGATATTTGAATTTATTTGTAAATATTATATTCATACCAAATTCAATTGTACTCATTTTTTTATGCTAATTTTTTAATTGAAAACTATATATTTTTGAATTTCATAATTAATTTTTACTCAATACTTGTTATTAAATTTTGATACTTTGTAGTATGTCATCATTTACATCGAGAAGTCTGGATTATCGTATTTACCTCAATGTTGGATAAATTTATCATAAAATAAATACTCTCTAAATTCATGTACCTTTTTCCTAATTCTAATAACTTTATTTTAGTTTTTTTTTAAAAAAAAAGTATAATTTTTCTCACTTGAATTTGTAAAAATTGTTTTCAAAACTGCTTTAAGGCTTAAATTTTGAAGTAGATACAAAATCTAACTTATTAATAAGAATTGGTAATTTTACTGACTTTTCTCTAACATTGAAATTATATCATTTATATTCATCT
>NC_061120.1:205282274-205289573 GCF_002878395.1 Capsicum annuum
CTTATTCACGTCTTTTGATATTCCATCAAGTGTTTCATATAAATTTGAGTACAATTGGGCAAGCATCTTTTATACATTTTTCATGAAGATTGAGTGAATCTTGAGTTTTGTTTTTTATTTAATATTGAGTTATAAGTTTCTTCTAATATTTTTTTTGTTACAGCTATGTGCTCCAACACTTTTGCATATAAATTTCGGTCAGGATGATTAGAATGTCACTACTATAAGAAATTTTTAAAGAAAATAAATATATTCCTTTTTTAGTGTTTATGATTTAAAGTTTGTAAGAAAAATTTATTACACTCATAAAATCTTAATACATATTTCTTTCTATATTGTCATCAGGTAATTTAATGACCAAGGATAAAAATGCTTTTGCTAGAAGAGAAACAAGTGATTTATTTTTTTCATGAAATTTTATAATTTATAGAATATAGTAGAGAAATTCGTGAAATTGAATATAATAATTAATTGATCTGAATTTATTAAATTGATAATAGATTTTTTTCCTCAAAACTAAATATACGAGCTGAAAATCCCAGGCAAAATCATTCTGAGATGCATGCAACTTGAACAAGAAGCATGGATTTGAACTGGCCAAGCAAAATTCTATTAACTAATACCTCCCTCTCTTCCTCTTCTATTGGTTTTTTTATATAATAACTGTACCTTGTAGAGGTTAATAATAATTATATGTGAAATAAAGGTATAATATGTGGTTGAACAAATTTAGTGTTATACAATGAAGCATAAGATTTGAAGTTGAAAGAAACTTTAGAATACTCAAGTGATTTACTAACGTTGTTCTTAAAAGCTATGGATGGAAGAAAGAAAAAGTACACTAAAGTATGATTATGATTTTGTTCAAAAACACCCAATTGAGATTTAAAACCTACCTATCTACACACATATATATGCGCTCTCTAAAGTCTGAAATCGTATTTATCTTTTTTGTGATTTTTAAAAATTTTTTTCTTTATCATTATATTATTATTTGTACTAACTAATGAATAAAGCATAATAAAATCCCAACTAAACGTATTCCAGCAATCAAAACGTTGTAAAGCTTAGCTTGAATCATCCCCACCTAACAGGCTAACAATCTACGTTTCATAATTTTATTCCTTTTCAGGTGCTACAACTTTTCTAATTAATTATTTTTAATAAAGGCTTATTATTTTTTTTTTTTGAAAAAAAAAACTGAAATAATTCTCTTTTAATTAAAGAGGCCATCAAATCTTATGGTAGTCTATTCAACTACGGTCTCTTTAGATACATCTATCGCAATCTATAATCTGTATATATTAATCGTGTATCATTATTTTTTTTCATACTAAAGATTCTTTGGCAGAATTATATTTTGGTTGATTTTAAGTTCTTTAACCTGTGTTTGGTGAATTGGAGTTTCAGACAAGAAATGCTGAATCTCTTTTTGCATTCTCTGAAACTCTTCTTCGTTCCTTCGTTCTTTATTTACTTATATTGTCTCCTCTCAGTGATGAAGGCTAATTTTAAAATAGTCAAAGTAACGGATTTTTATTATTGAAATCTAGAGGAGAAGATGGAATGGTGGTGAATTCAGAATTTTGTTAAAGAAATTTAAGATATGTCACATTTATTTATTTAATTATATTTCATAGGTTACAAAAAACCTCCATCTATTTATATTCTCCATTTAAAAATATGTCTCTTGAACTTCCTTCACTATGGCTCAACTAATCTATAAATAACGATCATGAATTGTCTATATGTATGTTGTTATTTATCAAGTATTTTATTAATATTACTGGTTTATGCAATACCTGATTATTTTGATTTATTGTTAATCTAATTCAGTTTCATTGTATTCATTCTTATGCTCTAACCATTTTTATTTGTTGGTTGCTACAGTTGAAATTCAAAAGGAGGAAGAAGAAGAGAAGAAGGATTTGTTTACATAAATATTTGTAGTTAAGGAGAAGAGAAGGAAGTCAAGAACGCACCTAAGTAATTAGGTGGGGGTATTGACTTCATCATTATCGAAATTCATTATGATGTAAACAAATTTCCTTCTTTTGTTTCTTTGAATTCCTTTAGTTAAATCAAGCTTTTTCTTTTCTCGTGTTAAATGTTTATGGTTTCATTTTTGCGTAGAGAGAAAGACCAGTTCCTTTCTCCAACTATTTACTTTTGTGGAGAATAACAAAATGTTTAAAATTCCTAGATGTCCTCAAGAGGTTGCTATCAAGTATTTCTAGATCTTCACTTGATACAAGTACGATCATGATCGGGGACCAATACGTCAAGACTCGACCTTGGGGGCTTCCCAACAAAGACGACAAGCCTTGAAGTATTAAGAAGGCCTTCTAAACACTCCAAGGCCACCAAAAGCCCACTCCAAAGCCACCCCTATGTATTGGATCATTAAGGACTTTTTAGTCATTTTGTGTAATAAGTGTAACCTAGGCTATAAATAGAACATGTTAGGTCTTTTGTCTTTTAGATTTTGGATGATATTTGTAGCCTTTTTTAAGAGCCTCTTAGCAAGGTGGAATCCTTGGGCAAGGTGGAATCCTTGTGTTGATGAATCGCTTAGAAACGGAGATTGCTTGGGGATTTCGGTTCTCTTGAGGTCACGTAAGAGATAGGTTTAGGTTGTGTGTGATATTATTGCACTATGTATTTTGTAGTGGACTGTTTTTGTTCTTATTGAATCCGAAAGTTGTGTTCTTGTGTTCATCTTGTTCATCACGTGTTGTTTCTATTTTTTTAGTGTGTTTTACTCTAGGTATCACTTCCTTTCTTGTTCTTCTTGCGAATCCGAGAGAGGTCATCAAAAGGGTCCATAGTTCTTGAACTAGTGAACTGATTTTGGTGTTTGTGTTGTTGTGTTCTTAGGGAGTTTGGTATCATTTGGTATCAAAGCAAGGCTGGTTGTGTTCCTACACTACCAATCTTGGTTCTCTTGGACGAAAATTAAAAAAAAAAACTGAAAACTGAAAAATTCTAGAAAGTTGAAATCTGTCCATTTTTGTTTCTTGGCCAAAAATTGTGTTCTTGTTGTCTTGGCTGAGATTTTTTTGTTGTGTGTCTAGATCAAGTAGTGTTTTTATTTTTTTTGTCGTTTCTAGTGTTAGTTTTCTTGTTCACTAGCACTTTTGAGTCTAGATCTAAACTTGAGTTAACTTGTTGAAAGTTGTTATTGTGAACATTGTTGTGGCCGTGTTATATTGTTGTTGTTCAAGCTTGGCCATGTGTTGTTTTGTGGATTTGAGGTTGAACATGTGTTGTTGATGTTTGGTGTCCAACCTGAGCCTTAAAACTTCAAGATTTTCAAAAGGTTTGTTCTTGGTGTTCTTCACATCTTCATTTATTGTTGAAAAAAGTGGATGTTTGATCTTTGAAGTTGAAGAAAGACAGTGTGTATTGTGTTAGTCTTGAAAGACAAAGTTTCAAAATCTAAGACCTCTCAAGACTTTTACAACCAAATCCCATCACTCAAAGACTTTAACAACCACTTTTCCAACAACCTTTCATGATTCAAGGATACATGTTTTAAGGAGAAGTACCAAAAAGTCAAGTCTTCTCTTTTAAATTTGAAAAGATATTACAAGACATATATTTCCCTCCTAAAACCAAGTCCACCAAATTCCAAATTGAAAAATTGACCAAGACTTGAAATTGGACAACAAAATTAGTGTGGGACCAAGACTAATACGTGGCTGCTACACCATCTCATTTTACTATTCACGCAACATATTTAAGCTCAAATTTCAGATTTTATAGTTTCCTTTTGTTGCTCCTTAGTTTCAATTTTGTTGGTTCCAATACTAATTGGCAAACTAGTACTCATCTACTAGATTGTTAGTTAGTCTTTGTGTTCGTTCATTCGTGTTTAGCTTTTGTTGTGTGCTTTTCTCATTTTTGAGTCGTAGTATCTTTTTTGGTTCAAGTTCGTACATTATTTTTTGAGTCATTTCAAATAAGAATCTAATCCGTCCTCGAGCCTCAATTGGAACCAAGAGACCTCATTCGAGTATAAGCGAGTTATTAACACTTGTGAGGCCAATAGAGTGAAAACTTCAAAAGTGTGAGCTTGAGAGTGTGCAGACTATTTTGATACGTCGTGCGGACTGATTTTTGCTAACATTAACTTGTTGTTTATGTTTTGTTTAGCAATTCTTTGTTAGGTACCATGGCAATGGGAGAAGTGACCATGAATGATTTGATGACGGCCATAATGAGCATGAAACATGATCTTAATAGCCGAATAGATAGAATAGAAATAATAATGGATAGAATGGAAGGGCGAATAGAAAGGACGGAAAGCTCTATTTGCAAGAAGTTGGATAACTTGATAGAGCATCCAAACTTTCCTAATCCAATTCCCGTGAGTGGTCATGCTCCAAATGAGCTACAAGGTAATCAAACTAACTCTTACACTCTACTAAATGAGGCTAATAACCAACTAAGTGCGAATGATAGTTTGTCTTTAGGTGAGTCGAATGTACCTTTATTTTGTGATGATAATGTACAGTTTAAAATTGTGGATAACTAGTTGATCCACCTAGTGTTGAATCTATTGTGGCAAGTGATAGTACATTATCTTATGGAAGTCATGAAGACCAACTTGTGTGTGAAAATGGTGAGTTTGAACATGTTGGCCGCTTGACTAAGGATGACCCTCTAGTTGTTTTTGTTATTGACCATGCTAGTATAGAGGGGACATATGATTGTACTAGTGATAGTGTCGAGGGAACGAAGTGTGTCCTAAAATCGTGCCCATGGACACTCCACCCAGTTGATCCCTGTGATCATTTGAAACATAGTGATGTTGATGTCTTTGGGAATGACTTAAATGTGCATGGAATGTATGGACTTCCTATCTCGGTTTTCAAGTCTATTTGTTGTTACAAGAAGAGTCTAGTTGATTCTTTCTTGGGAAAGTATTTGGGTAAGAGGGATGTTTGGGTATATGTGAAATTTTAGCCACCTTGGCAAGATGCTATGATCCTATTCCCTAAAGTCCCACGGCATGTGACGTATGTACATTGGTGGTTGATACTTTTGTTGATTGTGCTAACATTAACCCTCATGTCATGAGGAATATGTGTTCTTTTATCTCTTCTATTGTTTTGCAAGGTTCGGATTCGAGGTCGAATCCTTTTCAAGAAGGGGAGGATGATACAAGTACGATCATGATCGGGGACCAATACGTCAAGACTCGAGCCTGGGGGCTGCCCAACCAAGACGACAAGACTTGAAGTGTCAAGAAGGCCTTTTATACACTCCAAGGCTATCCAAGAGCCCACTTAAAAGCCACCCCTATGTATTGGCTCATTAAGGGCTTTTTAGTCATTTTGTGTAATAAGTGTAACCTAGGCTATAAATAGAACATGTTAGGTCTTTTGTCTTTTAGATTTTGGATGATATTTGTATCCTTTTTTAGAGCCTCTTAGCAAGGTGAAATCCTTGGGCAAGGTGGAATCCTTGTGTTGATGAATCACTTAGAAACGGAGATTGCTTGGGGATTTGGGTTCCCTTGAGTCACGTAAGAGATAGGTTTAGGTTGTGTGTGATAATTAAAGGTCCAAAAGTGGAATAAGCTTTTGGGTTGTTAATATTACCTCTTCATTGGTCTATCTATCTATCTTTATCTTATTGCACTTTGTATGTTCGTAGTGGACTGTTTTTGTGTCTTGTTGAATCCGAAAGTTGTGTTCTTGTGTTCTTCTTGTTCATCACGTGTTGTTGCTATTTTTTAGAGTGTTTTACTCTTGATATCACTTTCTTTCTTGTTCTTCTTGCGAATCCGAGAGGGGTAATCAAAAGGGTCCATAGTTCTTAAACTAGTGGACTGATTTTGGTGTTTGTGTTGTTGGGTTCTTGGGGAGTTTGGTATCATCACTTCTCATTAGATTGTTGATAATTTTATTTGTGCATATTCGTTAACATTTTGTTGGATGACTATTTATGTCAATATCATCAATTGTCTGATTTATAAAAATCATGTGTTGTTTTGTATATAAAAATTATGCACTATTTTGTATTTTAATATATATAAAGTATTGGTATGATTGGTGGATAATTATGTCAATTTTAATTATTATAATGAGTCTTTTATTTCGATTAAAAACGTGGGTTATAGAATTGTTTGATCCATTGGACTGTCCTCCTTCATATTTGATTTTTACTCTTGATCTCTTCTAATATGAGTCAATCAATGAAAATGCGAAATTTTGATTCAAGTTGATAGTAGAGAATTGTTTTCCTTTTTCATTGTTGTTTAAGGTGAAATTTTCAGTTACAATATAATACAATGTTCACGTATGAAAGAATATGTGTAAGTACTAATTACACATGCATTTTGAATTTATCAAAAGGAAAATTCGTTTAGCTTACTCCTTTTCATCAATTTGAGTTGTAGTTTAATTCTTAAGTTGTTTTAACTTATTCTATGTTATGTTAGTGACCTTCAAAGAAGAACAAAGATAGTACAATTTTTATTGATAAGAATTTAATTTAGATTTCAATGCTTTTGTAGTTTGAAGTAGAAATAGCTAAAGGTTCGGCAGCTAATCTAAAAATATGCACATGAATTTGATAATGTTCTTAACTTTAATTTCTCATTTAATCGCTACCTTTATTAATTTTATTTTTAATGATTTTGGAATTGCCAATTTAATCTCTCACGTTTATAAAATCCAAAAATTAATGTATAATTTTGAAATATTTTAGTTCATGAAAAATAATTAAATATAGATAACACTCTATTATATTTGAAAATTTAAAATGGAGAAAACGAGAAAAAAAGTCAAAAAAAAGATATTTTATATAGTTTTATTAGAGTTTGTATATAGTATGGTATAGTTAGATTTTGTATATATATATATATATATACACATACACACACATCTTTTAAAAAAAACATTAAATTATTGTCACTATTATATCTTATGCGTTATGATGACTTTTTCATTTTACTGTAGCGCTTACTGTATCCTTTTCAATTTCTATCCTCTTAGTTTTGTTCTTACTCACAATTGTCAACATAACCTTTTATGTTTATAACGTTCAAAATTATTGTACAAGTTTATGATACTTCTCTCTATAAATAATTGACAATCTTTCATTAAAGCTCTTAATTTTCGCCTTTCTATTAGTTTTGTTCTTAATGATGATGTATAAATTTATAATATTTTTCTCTGTAAATAATTGACAACCTTTCCACTAAAGCTTTTAACTTCCGCCTTTAATTATCTTTATTACTTTTGTTCTTAATGATACTCATAATTGTCAATGTAATCTTTCATGTTTATA
>NC_061120.1:205292573-205347509 GCF_002878395.1 Capsicum annuum
GTTCTTAATGATACTCATAATTGTCAATGTAATCTTTCATGTTTATAACCTTCAAAATTAATGTATAAATTTATAATACTTCTCTCTATAAATAATTGACAATCTTACATTAAAAATCTTAATTTTCACCTTCAATTATCTTTATTAGTTTTATTCTTAATGATAATCATAATAGTCAGTGTAACCTTTAATGTTTATAACCTCCAAAAATTGATGTATAAGTGTATGATCTCTCTCAATAATTTTCAACCTTTCACTAATTTAGATGGTTCGATTTGAAGCTATACGTTTATTCACCTATTTAGTTTTTGAAATATTATTAAAAATTACTTTTTAGTTAATATTAAAACTTATTTGCTTCTTCGCATATTGCATTTGTAGAAATAAATAATTGTGAAATGAATAAATTGTCTTTCTCCTTTGTCGAAGAGAAGTAAGAAAATACTTTTATTACGTATTATGATTAGAAAAATATAAAATGCATATGAAATAAATAACTATAGGATAATGAAAAAGTTTGATCTCATAATAGATTGAAACTATTTTTTAAAATAAAATAATACTGAAGTGGAAGAAAAAAGTTAAATAGATATATTAAAAGACTTTGGGGTTCTTTAGAATACGGTACATATAAAAGGTACTCATAAATAATATTTTCTTCATTACATTTTAATTTGACATTTTACTAAAAATAAATGTCTCAGATTAGTTGATCGATTACTAAATTAGGATAGAATTAATCAATTTTTTCTCATTTTACTCCTATAATTAATAATATACATTAAATGTGAACAATTATGCATAATTTCATTTTCATTCTTTTTTTATATGTAATTAATATATAATGTGACAATTAATTATTAAATAGTTATGTGTAAATTATTGATGCTTTTCTTTAAATTATTTTAGATTTCATGAAAAACATATTTTTGCTAGATCGAACATGCATTAGAGCACGATGATAACAAAGTGAATTCAATTTACCATAAATTTACAATATCTGAACACTGAAAAGGTTCACATTATACTTTTGAGATGACAAAGTATTTGATATTAATGTATACAATCAAAATATTTCACAGTTGAGTTTCACAATTTAAGGTTCTTTGATTATTTTTAATATATTAAAATAAATTAAATAATATATATTTAATAATATATTTTTGGTCGCGTGAAGCGCAACTAAGTTTCCTAGTTAAAAGATAATAAATAAGTGATTAAGTGAAAATGAAAAAGACACAGAAGCAACTATTAACATGTAGAAGAAATTGTTAAATTAAATATTTAGTGATCAAAAAGGAAATATTTGTTGGTTCTTTCTCTATTTCTAATTATTTAATTTCCAGTTAAATGCTTATTGCTCCTAAGTGATTATTATTTTGATATTTTTTAATTATATTGAATAAATATTATACTATAGTAATATTTATTCTAAATTAAAGTTATAAACAAAAGTTATTAAGAACTTTTATAATCGTGTGAAGAGCAAATATGTTCCCTAGTATTTATTTGAAAATAGTTGTCACTCTAAAAAATCAAGAGAACATTAATTATTTCTTTCCAACTTCACCGTTACAATTGATTATTCTAAAATGAAAAGAACGTAAATAAATGAAATTAAAGAATTAATAATAAATATATTAATCAAATCGCACTCCTAATTAAGAGCTCGTTTGAATAGAATTAAAATCTGATCAAACCAGCTTTTAATCCTTTTGTTTTTTAAAAACTTAAGATGTTTGATAAAATTAAAAAGTACTTATAAAAGCTAAAAATTAATTAAAAAGGCAAAAAGTGAAAAGCTGAGCATCCACACCTTTTATTTTTTAGGTTAAAATTCTATTAAATTTGACGAAAAACATTACCTTTTTATCCTTTATATTATTCTCTAATTCCAATAATACCCCATATTATAACCCTTAAATATATTGTTTTCTTTCTTTTTTCTCTTTGCCACTTCTCTCCTTCTTTTCCCTCCAGTTTTCTCTTCTTCTTTCTCCTTTATTTTTGAATTATTAAAATTAAAAATTATATATAATTCAACTTATCTATGATATTAACAAGTTTAAGGCCCTTTAAGTCATTTTGAAAATAAAAAAAATGTTAAACAATACATGTTTATCAAACAGATCAATAACGTTTTTTCACTTTTAGCATTCCATCCAAATACTCATATGCTTAATTTATAAGCTGCACGTAAGCTAAAAAGTTATTTCTTTCAATCCTATCCAAACGGGCTAATAGTGTATGTATAATCATTTATTTTCTTCATATACACTTGCATAAATTAACGGAATACACAGGTGGAGAGCACGTGCACTTAACTAGCTAGTAAGTAAAAATATGACAAGCACTCCCTTCGTTCGAGTTTTCTTGTTGCTATTTTTCTAATTTGATTTTCATTTTTATTTGTCACTAATTAAGAAATAATAAAAAGTTCACCTATATTTTATCGATAACATTAATTACTTATTCTTTAAATTATTTTCTTATACTCATTACTGAACACCAATTAATAAAAGTAATATGATAAAGTATAACCATAACAATCTATAATAATAATTGTTTTCTCAATAGATTTACCAAATCAAAATATGAGAAAGTAAATTCAAATGTATTTAGGGGCCGTTTGAAGTGAGGTACTAAGACAAGTTATCTCGGGATAAAATAATAGTCCCGGGATAAGCTTTTTAATACATTGTTTGGTTTGGCAATACTTGAGATAACTTATCTTGGGATTAATAATAGTCCTAGGATAAGTTATACCACATATTTGGTGGTATAAGTTATCTCACCTTAATTTATCCCGGGACAAATTATAAAATGATAAAAATAACCCAAATCCATTACAAATACATTTCTCCAATCTTTTTCATCATCTTTAATTATTGCTTTTGAAATTGAAAAAAGATTATTGATATCGACTTGATTATCTAAAACGTTTTATTTATGAAAAATTAAAAAGACTAAAATATCTTATTTTGAAACGAAGGAAATATATGACTAAGAAAAATTAACCTCTTATTAATTAAATTTTGCATTTTTTTATCCCATTGCTTGTGAATTTTATAAACTTATACACTATTTTCTTATATAAAGGATCAAAATACAAAATTAATAAATTAAAAAATAAAATATGTTAGATTCATACATAATAAAGATCAAAACTAGGTATTATAATTTTTTATATATCCAACAAAATGTAGGTACTATAATTTTTTAAGCATAGAAAAATGGAATTCAACATCAACTTTTTCCTTCCAAGTGTTATTTTTGTGAATTGATAACACAAAAAGTTCTTTTTTTTTTTCAGTTACCCATCCGGTGTCCGGTACCCGCATTGGAGCCCCACTAATCCAGATTTGCACTTTGCAAGGCCCCATTTGGGTGGCAGCGCTCCCAACAGAGTTTTCTCCATACCCAGGAATCGCACCCTCGACCTCTGATTAAGGGTGGAGCATCACAACCCATGTTGGTACACAAAAAGTTCTTACTACACAATGAAAAGATTAATTAAAGTAAGTAGATTTTATAATAATAATTACCATTTACTAGTAATCTATAAAATATTTTAACAACTACAAAGGCGTTGTCTAGTTTTAATACACATTATCGTTTCACAATCGACTCTATTGTTCAATTACATATTTTAAATTAAATAGTTTTTTAATAACTTGAAAATTGATATTGTATATATCAATTAAAATGAATTTTAATATTCTATATTATATGAGTAATATGTGTTTAAATTAAGTGAAATAAACAACAAATCTTCTTTTACTTTAACAAACTTAAGTTGGAAGTTTTTAATTCAAACTAAATAAGATGTAGTAAGATTTTTTTTTTTAAACGTACAAGGTATAATGGGAAGGCACATGCAAAAAAAATTAAAGCTAAATAAGATGAAAGTTTTATTTTTAAAATACACACGATATAAACTTGAAAATGCACACATAAAAAATTAAGCTAAATAATATGAAAGTTTTATTTTTAAGAATAAATATTTAAAGCTTGAAAACAAATATATATAAACAAAAAAGAAGTTAAATAAGATAGGGGTATTTTGGTAATCAAATACTTTATTCTTAGAAATTATACTATGCATATTAATTTGAAAACAATAAACCAAACACTCAATAAAAAATAACCCCAGTATAACTAATCTCAATATAACTTATCCCAATATAACTAATCCCAGCATAATTACATTCCCAACCAAACGACACCTTAGTAATAAAGGAAGTACAATCTAAGGAGCCGTTACGTTGGAAAAGAGTTATCCCAAACTAATTTCTCTCAAAATTAGTTATTCTACGATATCAAATCTCATCACTATAATATAAATAATAAGATAAATAATTTCAATAAATAATATCTCACATCAAAAATAAAATAAATAATTCTTTATTTTATTTCAAAACTATTTATCCATTGTATCCCACTCCAAACTACCCTTAATTGATTTTATCCTCCATATGAAAACTTATCTTAGCACAAAACAAATGGATAAGAAGAAAAATATATTCCGTGAAATGTCAAAAAAGCGTATTTTCAATCAATCATTTTCATTTTTGCGTCCCCTCAAATTTTTTTATTATCCCACTTTCCTCACTCTATATACTTTTTCTCATATTTATATGCCCCTAACCCCCACCACTCGCCGGAAAATTCCACTCCGTCCGATCACTCTCCGTTATCAGGCGTCCATGGATCGCCGTTAGGGTTTTTGGTATCTATAGATAAGTAAATTTAACAGCTAGGGTTTTTGTAATGTTGAATAAAATCATAAAGCGAGGGCATAAAAAAGTACCTAAATCAGAAGTATCTGATTTCGGTCACGCGCCGCCTTCTGCGGCGGCGCCAGGTGGTAGGAATTCCGGCAATGTTTCGACGTCCGATGTGGTTGTGGTTAACCATGCTTCGCGAGTAACAAATTCGATTCAATCACAACAGGTGACGTCATCTTCACTGACGATGACGTCAGCTTCAGCTTCTGGAAACATGGAGAACCTTCCGCTGTTCCGTGACGTTCCGGTATCGGAACGGCAAGTGTTGTTCTTAAGGAAACTACAGATTTGTTGTTATCAGTTTGATTTCAATGATACGATGAAAATGGTGAGGGAGAAAGAGATAAAGAGGCAAACACTTGTTGAACTTGTAGATTTTGTTCAATCTGGTGCTGGAAAAATCAGTGAAAGTAATCAGGAAGAAATGATACGAATGATATCGGGGAATATAATGCGGTGTTTACCTCCGTCTTCTCATGAGAATACAGGATCCGAAAATATGGAACACGAAGAAGACGAGCCGTGTCTCGAGCCAGCTTGGCCACATTTACAGCTTGTGTATGAATTGCTGTTGAGGTATGTTGTTTCATCAGATACTGATACAAAAGTAGCTAAGCGGTTTATTGATCATTCGTTTGTGTTGAAGTTATTGGATTTGTTTGATTCCGAGGATCCGAGGGAAAGAGAGTATTTGAAAACGATACTTCATCGCGTATATGGGAAGTTTATGGTGCATAGACCATTTATAAGGAAGGGGATTAATAATATCTTTTATAGGTTTATATATGAGACTGAGAGGCATAGTGGGATAGGTGAGTTATTGGAGATTCTAGGGAGTATTATAAATGGTTTCGCATTACCCATGAAAGAGGAACATAAGCTATTCCTTGTTCGGGCACTCATACCATTGCACAAGCCGAAAACAGTTGCGATGTATCATCAGCAGTTATCTTACTGTATTGTTCAGTTTGTTGAAAAGGATTATAAGTTGGCTGATACGGTTATAAGGGGTTTGTTGAAGTATTGGCCTGTCACTAATTGCCAAAAGGAAGTCCTCTTTCTTCAGGAGCTTGAAGAAGTGTTGGAGACTACACAGGCGGCAGAATTTCAGCGCTGTATGGTTCCTCTTTTCAGACAGATTGCTCGTTGCCTTAACAGCCCACACTTCCAGGTTAAGGGAAATTTGTAGTCTTTATTTGTTATTTGCTTCATGCATCTTTTGTTTATCAATTTACTTGCATTGCTAACTCTCTATGTCAGTTTTTCTTTTTCTTTTCATTTCCTCATTTGATTTTGAATTGTCGATTAAACTTACAATTCTTTGAACTTTGGTTGGTTAGATCCTATCAACTTGCTTTTTCTTTGCTCTTTTTTGGTTTGTTTTTGAAGAAGCATTTTTAATGATTGTGTACACATGTATTACTGCGTTAATAAGTGAATAAATGAAGTAGATGGTGCTTAGATGGGAACAATTGGCATTTCTCCAATGTGTCAATGTGTTATATTTATCCAGTAAAGTCTTTTTCCTTTTGATTTGTCCTATTCTGTTAACTAATCCATGTATTGGGTGTTCTATCTGTCCAAGCCTTAGTGGACGGAGTTACATGCTATTTGTGTTGGTGGGAGATAACAGGTAACAACAACAACAACACACCCAGTGAAATCCCACAAGTGGGGCCCGGGGAGGGTGGAGTTTATGCAACCTTATCCTTTGTATGGTAGAGAGGTTTTTTCCGATAGTCCCTCCACTCAAGTAAAGCATATCAAACAAGTAGGAAAAGAAAATGCAGTAAAGAATACTAGTAACAACAACTAATATGAAAGCCAAAGGAAAATAGCAACGACAATTAATATGAAAGACAAAGGATAGGAAACAACCGGTAATAATAAAACCGAAGTCTAAAAAGTAGGAGAATAAAGAAATAATAATACCATTGATCTGGAACTAGCGGAGATAGCAGGTACCTGGTGGAATTAGTCGAGTACGCGCAAACTGGCATGGACATCGTGATTATCATCAAAAAATCTACCGATTGGGATTTTCTCTGAAAGCACTTTATGCAGGGCTAAGAGAGGATCATTAAGGGGTCGTTTGGTAGAGTGTGATAAAAAAATCAATGCATGCATTAGCTCTATGCATCGTCAATACCTTGTTTGGCATACTTTTTCAAACCATGTATAACTAATACAAGCATTAGTTATGCACTCTATTGTGTATTATACTATGTATAACTAATACCACCATTTTTCTATGTATTAGTAATACAAAGCTTTCAACACATGCATTAATTTATTAAATGACTAATTTACCCCTCAATTTTTTTCCAACTCCATTCCGTTCTTGTTTCATACACTCAATTCCGGATCCCCTCAACTTCACTGGAAATTGACTTTTTGTAAGTAATAGTATAAAATTATAGCAATGACGAAGAAAATTGAATATCATAATTGCTCAAGTTTTTTCCTGTTTAATTTTTCTTATTTTTCCAAATTTTTTTCTGGCGAACGGTTCACCGGTTTCCGGCTTATCTTTTGAATCTTTTTCTATTTGTTTGCTGATTTTCTTTTTTTGATTTTTGTTTCCCAGGATTTCATTTCCGGCTAAGAACAGATAAGACATTTTACACACAAAAAATCTGATATAGAGTAGAAAAAAAGTAACGAAAAAAAATAAATAGAAACCCATATGCAGAGAACAATGAAAAGTACAAGTGAGGAAAAATACATATGCACAGTAGAAAATAGTGAAGAGAGGAGAAGGAAGAAGAAGATAGACAGTGCTTCAATTTGTTGGTCTTGTGTCTTACTGGAAAGAAAGAGGAGAGGTTATTTTTGTCAAATAACTTTTTTTTATAAAAATAATATAAAACATATAATTTTCAATACATTAAACCAAACACAGTATAAAAAGAATACGTATTACTAATGCAAAGTATAGCTAACACAAGCATTATTAATACACCATATTTTGTATTATTCCTATACACTCTATCAAACGACCCCTAAAAACTCTTTGGATTTGAGGATGTGCTTTGTGACTTTTTCAAGAACTTTCTTATCTTCCATGTGACCAAGATGAATTTTCTTCTCTTGTACTTCTAGCTTCCTATTGACAATCCTCCCCGCAGGCTGGCTTTTTATCCTCATTTTCCCATTCACTAAAGGACAATTGGTGTATCAAGTCGATGTACGTTCTTTGTTAACAGTTGCACTTTACTATCTCCGTCCAGTCTGTTTTTTTTCATAAATATCTTTCTTTTTTGGCTGTTATTACTTTTGTCGGCTATACCGCAATTTCTGTTGCAAGTCCATGAGGCTATAACTGTCTTTTACTATCCAATTAAGATCAGCCACATGAACATTAGAATGCGCAGAAAATGTAGTCTTATCGTCCTTCCTATTGCTTCTTCTATGGAAACGTTTTGTCATCTCCTTGGAACCCATGCTGCCCCTACATATGTAACAATCATATCACAAATGCTTTATCAAAAATAGTATCTAATATAGTTACACGTGAATCATTGTGTCCTCGCACTTGAATGATATTAGAGGTAATTAACGTCTTTTGGCTTGCTATGTACTTAATTTGTCAAGGTAGAGGCTACCTTCTTTCGCAGGTTCTATCACCTAACCGATCATCTATTGTTGATGTAACTTATACACTCCTCAAACTTTATTTTACCAAGTTTACTCAGGCTCTTCACTTTCGGTGCCACACCCGTGTCGACATGACATGGGAGTGGGTGCGGGATCTGTACCTGATCTGGTCAACCAATTTTGGATGCTTTGATCAAAATCGACATAGAAAGTCTGGACAGATTTAATGATCTGTAATCAAAACAAAAGCTCACTAAGGTGGAATTGTAGAAAATGGAATACCTTGTATATAGAAGTTTCTATGTTACTGATTTTCCTTGTATTTCCTTTCAGGATTCTCAAGTTTTCCACATAATATCTCATAATTTAAGTTTTATAACTCTATTCATAGATACTTGAATTATTTTTAGCTGAATTTCTGCATCCATATCCATACTTGGATCCATATCTCCAAATCTTAAAAATTGAGATCCTAAAGGATCCGGCCTCTAGATCCACACCTGAATCGGACACCTGCACCCGAGTCCGTGCTACTTAGTTATTTTATGTCTGGATATAATCCATTTAACTAGAGCAACTTTTGGCTATCTCAATTTGTTCTGGGTCAGTGTATTGGTCCTTATGGAGGGGAAGCTGAAAACAATTAAGAGGTGGAGTTACTCTTTTCAGTTAGTATAGCTCCAGGTTTGTGCTATCACAATTTGGCCAGTAAGAACCTGTCTACCAAACAAGAAGAAATCCACTAACTTTTCACACTTTGATCTTTGTTTTCTTGGTGCATAACCTTCATCAATCCTTGATATATGCCATATGAACTTCACTGGGCTTTCCGTTGTGTTGCTTGCTCTCGAAATATATATGGTACTAGCCTCTTCACTTTTGTCTTCTGCAGTTGTGTCATCAGATAGTGTTAAAAAATATTAGAGGCAGATAAATGTAATTCAAAATAATAGTTTTATGCAAGAGAGAATTCCTGCTAAACTGCAAATTTTAATGTGACTAGTGTCGACTTTTTTTTTCTTTTGACTTAAGTAATGACTACTTGATTCTAAGTGACCAACAATAAACCTTGAAGCTCTTGCTAATGAAGAAGAGGATGAGGAGAAGCACACTTCATTAGAGCTTCTCCAGAAAGGTGTTGTTTAATGAGAGATTACTGATAACAAGTTCCTTTTTTTTTATGCCATACAGAAAAAGCTGGTATTTAAGTGAAGAAGGGTATAGGGGCGGGCTCATTGCCCATCAAGTTTCTAACTATACACCATTGTCCCTCAGATTCTTGGCTTTTGACAATTTTTTTTTTAATCTTTTTTTAAATGGTGAAATTGTTTATAGTCTGATGCAGACCAGCTTGCGAGTATTGAATCGGAGGATGTTGTCAGGTAAGTAATAGACAGAGGGTTCATAGAAGGAATAACCGCACCTCAAGGGATTCTTGGGTAGTTCCAAAAATTCGAGGGGAATAGGAAGAAATAGAGAAACTAACTGTGTTGTCTTTCCTTTTCTTGATTGTGCATTACAAAATACCCTTGACTGTGTGCTGATCCGGCACTGTTAACTATCTTGCTAATTAATTTTGTTCTCCTTCATCCACATCCAAGTGCCACTGTTCCGTCTCCTTCACTTTCCATAACGATAACTTTATGTGTGTGAAGTCAGGTTTATTACTAAGGGTCATAACAAAGTAGTAGAACAAAGATTATCAATCCCCCAGAGTGACCTGTCTATTGATGCAATACCCCTATGAAAGGTATGAAAGGCTTGTTTGTTGTAGACATTAGAGAAGAGAAGAGGGACATTCATTAGCATAGAGTGGCCTTCGAGCGAAGATTTTCCTTTTTTTCCTGCTTTTATTCTTTCTACTGTTATATCCAACAACTATCCAAGCTTTCTAAGATCCTTGGTGAATGTGTATTTACTGGTTCTTGTCAATTTCTATCCTGCACTACCTGTTATCGCAATATCATCAACCTACATCAAGGATTATGATGCATGAGAACCAGAAGTTGGAGGGAAATTGTCTTCCTGTATTATGAGCGTATATCTGTGTTCATTATTTTTTCAGCTTATTGTTTCAGTGTTTCATTTGATTAAGTGAATGAATCATAAGGCCCTAGTTCTTGGTTTCTGCTATGTTGCTTAAGAGGTGAAATTGTAAAACTTCCTTTTCCTGTTCTGAAGCGTATTCTTTGCTATTCTCTTTTTTTGCTTTGTGGTGAGAAGCAGAAGAAAATCGGTTAAAAAGCATAGAATGAACTTGGATATGGATGTATTCTACTTTACTATCCTTTTTATGGGCAGCACTTTGTTGCTAGTTCCTATTGATGAGTAGTTGAGTTCAAACCTAACAAGGATTGGAGATGGGAAGGTTATGGAAGGGTTCCTCGTTGTAGTTACTCTTTTGGCCTCTTCAGGCTAGAACTTTTACCCGATCATCTTTTAGAATCTTGTCCTGTTGCCCAAGAAAGATAGCTGGGTATGGGTGGGATTCTGAATTCCTTTTATTGAGTTCTCCGTATAAGATATGATTACTTTTAGGGTGAGCAGTGATATACTTTTCTTGTGATTTCAGTTGAACTTTTCTCAGTCAACTTCTTTTTTCTCTAGTTATAGTTTCTTTCTTTGTGGGTCTGCTTGCTTTTTAATGTAACAGGTTTAGTTGTGTACTCCAGGGGCGGTGGTTGTGGAATTCTATGGTTATGTCCATTTGTCTCATTCTTTTGTTCGTCTCCTAGAAGGTCAGTTGCAACGACACTTTCAGCTCAGACCGACTAGATGTCTTAAGCACATTCATGTTCAAGTTTCAAGATATTTAATATGGGCATTGGAAACATCATTTGCTTGTGAAAGAAATTTCTTTTGTTTTTCGTCCTTCTTTATCTGTGTATTTGCAGCAGCTTTCTGTTCAGAAATGTTCTAGTAGTTTATATTAGTTTTATATTGGTATAGCATGTGAGAATAATTCCTAGGATTATGAAATGACAATCTATTTCTGAAGCAAATTCATTTTTCAGGTTGCAGAACGAGCCCTATTTCTATGGAACAATGAGCACATAGTGGGATTGATAGCCCAGAACCGCAATGTCATTATCCCAATAATTTTTGATTCTCTGCAAAAGAACATAGATAATCATTGGAATCAAGCTATCCATGGGCTGACTGTAAATGTTCGCAAAATGTTCATGGAAATGGATGCTGATTTGTTCGATGAGTGTCAAAGACAATATTCTGTGAAAGCAGCTCGGGCCACTGAACTGGAAGAGCAGCGAGAACTAAGATGGCGGAGATTAGCAGATGCTGCAGCACAAGGATGCTAAAAAGGGGCATGTTATCATGATTCCTGATCTGTTAATGTGGGATTAGACCTCAAATCCAAAACTGGATGTGTAGTCTACGACCACGATCATTTGTTATACTGGTATTCATTTTTCTCTTAGTTTTTTTCGATGGTTTTAGTGTGCTGAATCTTTGAAGATGACTGGCAATGCAGCCACGTGTAACTCATATATGTATTTGATAACTGCTTTGTCGCGTGCTGCAGCTCAGGTATGGTTTGTTTTAAGTGTAATTTGTTCTGTAAGTTTGCCCTTTTTAGAGAAATTTTTATTCTTCAGTGAACTTTGAAAGGAAACAAATTCTGGTATTTACACACAGCTTTGTGTTTAGTAGGGGTGCAAAAATCGAACAGACAAATAAAATCGATAAAAATCGAATCGATAAAAATGTTAATTGTTTAGTGTTATTGGGTTAACAATTTTAATGGTTTTATAAAAGAAATTTATTTTGTTATTAGTTTGTTTTCAGTTTTTTCTTATTGGGTAAATCGATAACCCAACAAGACTATACTTAAGTAAATTAATTACACCTATTATACAAACTCTTAATTTCTTCTAACAACATTTAGTTTAAACTTGAAGATTCTTGTAAATTAAAATACATCACGAAGGATTTTTTATTGCAATTAAGATTTGGTTTCTTTTCGTGTTAGTTATTACTATTTCTATTATTTGATGAGTATTTTTTTGTCGGTTAAATTGAAAATCAAATCGATAAGGACTAAAAATCGATAAAAAATATCTTATTGATCTGATTATTGGTTAAACATATTTAAAAATAAAAAATCGAACTAATAATATATAAAATTAAATCAAAACGATGGATGCACATCTCAGTGGTGGCAATGTTGTCAGGAAGTAGCACCTATTTAACATTGCAGTTCACTTCATACGTTCATTTACACATTTATTTATCACTTTTCACTTGATCAATGATATGTCTGACTTCACTTTAAATTTTAAAACCTAGGCTAAAATGCTTAATTTGATGTAAATAGTCACAACTCAACCATCTTCTAGTCAAATTTGCTCTACATTACGCTAAAGCTAAGTTATATATATTTGTATTTGTATTTATTGGTTAAAATTTATTAGCGCACAATATTATCACCAAATCAATAGGTGCATAGTATGTGTTTTTTTTTTTGGTGAAGAGGAGGTTATATTAAAAGAGTAAAGGTTTGCCACAAGATAGCCTCATCAGTCCGGCTCAGAAATAACAAGGTCAGCACTGTAGTTTGTGCTATTAACTTTTACAGATCTAGTAAAGCAAGTTCCTAGAATGTCTGCCCAGACAGTTTCAAGCACAAACACAGGAGGAACTTCCAAAATATGAGTGGTTCCAAAAATTTTCCGACGTGCTCCTTCCTTTTCAAGTGCGTCTGCTGCTCGGTTTTGCTCCCTAAAACAGTGATGCACTGCTGGACGTTCCATTCTTATTAGCATGGACCTGCAAAGATCAATAATATGATCATAGTGCATATTCCCATGTTTTAACATTTAAATAACCTGTTGAGAGTCAATGTTGATTTCAATAGGGAGGAGATTGTTGTCAGCGGCTATTTTAAGGCCCTCCAACAGTGCTAGAATTTCCATTCGATTGTTCGTTGCATTGGGATAACCCTTATGGATGCCTAGGATCCAATCACCATTGCTATTTCTGATTACACCACCTATGCCACCAGTACCCGGATTTCCCAAGCTTGAGTCGTCCGTGTTAAGCTTGTAGTAGCCTTGAGGAGGAGGGTACCATTTAATGGAATGATGACAGGATCATGATGTTGGTTCGTGTGGCATTTTGTTAGGTGCGTATTCAATAGCAGAAGCATAAGCACTTTGAAAAAAAGGAGATGAGCTGCAATTATTAAAAGTATTTCCATTTCTGCAAGTCCAAATTTCCCACAGACAGAAGGCAAATAGGATATCAAGGTCAATGTGACTATTAAAAGTTTTGTTGCGCACCCAGTTTTTAACAGTTTCCAGTATGTTGTTCGTGTTGATGGCGTCTAGGTTGGGGGAACTGCAACGCAGCTGATTGAAGAGATTTGGCCAAAGCTGGGAAGCTTTGGGACAATTCCAAAAAATATGGGGCACATCCTCTTGGGTGTTCTTGCAGTAGTAATAGTTGGGAGAGGTTGGGATACCTTTCCTAGCAAGAATGGAGTTACAGGGGAGTCTATTATGGTTGAACATCCAAAGAAAGTGTTTTATCTTGTTTGGGACATTTAAGCTCCAAAGCCAAGAGAAATTCTTTTGATTCTTGGGAGGGAGGGATTTTGAATTGATGAACCTGTAAACACTATTGCTCTTAAAAATGACAGAACTGGTAAGACCCCAAATTGGGTAATCAGTGGGGCTTTTAGTGGTTTGGAAGAAGTCGTACTGGATAGAAGTGATGGTGTTTTGGGGAAGGTCAAAAGGGAGGATGGAGAAGTCCCAAGTCCCATTTCGCCAGAATTGAGAGACAATGACTTGGTCAAGATTCTTGTGAAGGGCCCTTGGATAATGTTGTTAAGGGCATCAGTGTTGGGAAGCCATTTGTCGGTCCAGAATTTAGCTTGCTCACCCTTATGAATGATCCATAAAGAGGCTTCTCTGCAAATTACTTTCCCCTTAAGGATACATTTCCAGGTTCTGGAAGCTCTCCATTTCTGAGTGGTGAAGTTGTATTTACCTAGCAGAATCCCAAACCAAAGGGAGTGAGGGTTCTTGGTAAGTCTCCAGTCTAGAGCGCAGTGCATGGTGTCATTTTTGTACAAGTCTTCTGGATTCCCAAACCACCAAGGCTTTTGGGTTGTGTAATGAAATCCCAATTAATCATGTGCATCTTTTTCTTCGAATCAATAGTCCCCCAAATAAAGTCTCTTTGGATTTTGTCAATTTGATGGGTAATTTTTTGGGGTAGTTGAATGTATTACAAGACATGGGTAGGGATGCTATTCAGGGAGGCTCTATTGAGAGTGGTTCTGCCAGCCTGGTTAAGAAAATGTGTCTTCCAGCCAGCTAATTAACTTTCATATTATCAATGATGAACTGGAAGTCTCCATTAGTAAGTGTTTTTTGGAAGATAGGAAAACCAAGGTATTTCCCAAAGTTGTCTTTATGGTGAATATTGAGGATGGAAGCCAGGTTATTACAAGTATCCATGGAACAATTTTTGGAAAAGAGAATCGTGGATTTGTTTCTATTAATTTTTTGGCCAGAAAAAGCACTAAAGGAGTCAAGGGTCTTCTTGATGATTTCACAATTCTTTTGGTTGGCTTTGGCAAAGAGGGTAAGGTCATCAGCGAAGAATAGATGGGAGAGTTTGGAACCTTTCCTGCTAATGGAGATGGGGGTCCAATTGAGAATGTCAATCTCATGATTTATCCTTCTAGAGAGTAGTTCCATGGTGAGGATGAAGAGATAAGGAGATATTAGATCTCCATGTCGTATTCTTCTGGTAGGTTGGAAGAAAAGAGTGTTGGAACCATTAGTAAAAATAAAGATAGAGGAAGTGGAGATACATGACATGATTAGGTTGGAAAGCTTTGGAGAAAAGTTAAAGAAATGGAAGGCTTGTCTAATGAAAGACCTTTTGAGCCGATCGAAGGCTTTTTCCAGATCAATTTTAATGATCATGTTGCCCATCTTTCCTTTAATTTTGGTGAAGTGAGTTATGTACTCCTGGATCATGATTGCATTATCCAAAGGTCTCCTATTGGCTAGGAAACTAGCTTGAGTGGGGCCAATGACATTAGCCAAGAAAGGTTTGATTTTGTTGGTGATAATCTTAGTGATGATTTTATACTGGGTATTGCAAACACCAATGGGTTTGAAGCTCTGAAGGGAGACAACATTCTAGCACTTAGGAATCAGACAGATGTAGGTTGTGTTAACTTGCTCCTCTATCTTGCTATGAGTGAAAACTTTGTTGCAAAAAGAGAGGAGTTGGGGGGAGATGATGTCCCAGAACTTTTGAAAGAAGAGGGGGTGGAGGCCATCAGGTCCCGAAGCTTTAGTAGGTTTAAAATTGAACACAACTTTCTTGATCTCATTGACAGTAGGGACACTGTCCAGTATGTCATGAGCATGATCAGGGATTGAACCCCTGACAGAAGGTTTTTTTTGGGAGGCATAGTGGGAGAAAGTGTGGCCAGTGGAGTACAGGTTCTTGTAGAAAGAAAGGATGGTTTGGTTTATATCCTCAGGGCTTGTGACCCTGCTACCATTGTCCAATTTCAAGGAATTGATTCTATTCTTTCTTCTTCTATTGAGGGTAACCGTGTGAAAGAATCTAGTGTTAGCGTCCCCTTCTGAGAGCCAGTTAATCCTTGATTTGAGTTTCTAGAATTCATGCTCTTGTTTAAGGGTGTCAGTAAACTCTTTCTGAAGGGTGGTCTCAAGGTTTTGAAGGAAAGAGTTGGAAGGGTAGTGGCTACTTTTTTGGATACCCCCAATTCTTGCAAGGATTCTTTTCTTTCTAGTGAAAATGTTTTCGAAAACTTTTTTGTTCCAGGGGAGGACCATGGATCTAAAAGAATCAATGGAGTCAGTAAGGTTGCCTCCAGATAGGAAGGCTTGGTTTATAAGGGAGGGGAACTGGGGGTGAGAGCACCACATGGGCTCCATTCTAAAAGGTTTGTCTCTTCTAGGGTGGTGGATGATGAGATTAATCAAGAGGAGGCAGTGGTCAGAATGAGTCCTAGGGAGATAGGTTACCAAAGACTCAGGGTATAAATGGATCCAACTATCATTAGCAAAGCACCTGTCAAGCCTTTCAAGGATGAGGTTATTCCTGTTTCTATATCTTTTGTTGGTCTAGGTTGTAACGCCCCATAAAAAAATTTGTGCAATGAGTTGTCTCTTATTAGCATGTGCATGGAATAAGAAACTTGAAAATATTCTAAGTGTCAAAAGGGCTTAGTTACATTTTGAGCTTTCAATCATCGGATTCTTATTTTCGACCTTACCGACTTCCGATTTTCAATTTTTAAGTTGCGTTACGTTCGGGCAAGCTCATAGTACATCTCAGGTAAGTTTCAGAATTTTTAGACGAGCTTAAGGTTGTGTTTGGGTTGGAAAAATAGTAGTAAAAGGCTATTGAGGGGCGCCGCCCAGGATTCACTCCCGCTCTAAGCGAGGCGCCGCCCTGATCTCTCCCCCGGTGAAAGCAAGGCGCCGCCGCCCTGGGTTCTCTCAGGGTCTAAGCAGGGCACCGCGCTGCCTATCGTACCCAGCCAAATTTCAGTGCACTATTCCGTCTCATTAAGGGCATTGTGGTCTTTTTCCAAAACCCTATCAACTTAAACACGAGATTACACTCCCCATTGATCATAATATTGATATTTTCACAAATAATCCTCAAGAACACTCTCAAGGGTTTCAACCTAAAAACCCAAGTGGCTCAAGATTCAACTGTGGATTTTAAAAATAAATTGAAGATTTGGAATCCCCGCAATGTAGGCTTCACGAAGCCCCTATTATTTCCGCATATAGAGGTACGTGGGGTTATCCTAAAAATCTCATGGGCTTGAAAATTCATGTTTTAATAATGGAGGTTTTGAAATTATGAATATATTCATGTTTTAAACGTTCCTAGGATATTGATTTGGTCTTTAGGCCTATTCCCGAAGTGACTTGACGTATTATAATATATATGTATGTGTTTTGGAAAGATGATAACTTGAGAGCATGAATTATGTGGAAATCCCTCTCTTGATATGATTTTTGTTTTCAATTTTCATATGATGTAAATTATTTGAAATCATCTTAAAAAGCATGACATGAAATGTTTTGAAAATTGTTATGATTGGATACGATTTTTACTTATAAAGAGAGGGTTGTTTATGTTGAAATATGTTGAATATAATGGTTGGATGAAAGAATGATGTGATACTGATGACTTGCAAGTCGGGTATGAAGATACCCCACAGAATATGATATGTGATTGAATTAAATGAAGTTTGAATGCGTTGATTTTACATGAGATATGTGGATGCCCGAAGAAGACGTTTGAGTGTAAGGGCTCATCGCTGGAAACCGTGTTTGCTGACATGGGAACTTGGTACCATACTTTGTGATCTTGAGTACCTGATATATATTATCCCAATTTGGGACTCTGGTTAGGAGCCCTGCTTTGTGATCTTGTGCACTACCATACTTTATTGGATCGAGACACCCTGCTCTGTGATCTTGTGTGTCTTTCCCTCACTTATACTCTAATATCGGCGGCAATCGAGGTTTGACAGTTGGTGTAAATGTGATATTGTAGGGTATTCCACCTAGCTCAGCTGCATTGCATTATTGTTGAAAAATTATTACATTATGCCCATGTGTTTTCAAATGATTTGATATGAAACTGCTTTATAATGGCTCTCATTTATATTTTGTAAGAATATTATATTTTTATTTTGGATTACTCTGCGTACCAGTACATTGTATTGACCCCTTTCCCTCCAGGTTCAGAGGCACAGTTTAGGGATCCAGATAATCAGTAGACGTCTTCAGACAGATTTACAGAATCAAGTGGTGAGCCTTTTATATTTCGAAAGGCCTGATATCTGGCAGTTCATCTATCATTTAGTATTTTTTGGTCTACTAGGGGCCTTGTCCCAGTTTTCAGACAGTTATTTATTTCAGTCATGTAGTAGAGATTTCGCAGACGTTTTTTCGGATATCGATAGAGGTTGTGGGACACTATTTCCCATTATTGATTTCATTTGATTCATGACCATGTTTCCGTAATATTGTATATCTTCCACATTTTTTCTTATTAGATGAATTCTGTGCATGATTACCAGATAGATATGGATGTTTCGGGCCTTCATGGTTGGGAATGCTCATCACGGCCAGGGCCCCAATTCGGGTCGTGACACAGGTATACCTGCTACCCTTAAAACCCAGGTCAACAAGGCAGCATTGATTAATGCAATCCCAAAAACTTTTGTCCCTGCTGTTGTTAATGGGGTTGCCCCCATATTTTTTCGCAGCTCTGAGGACTTCATTAAAATCACCCCCCACCAGCCAACTAGTATTACTGTCACCATAGATAGTTTTGGCCATAGTAATCAGCTGGTTCCAGAGTAGTTTCCTATCATTAGGACTAGTACTTGCATAAATGATGCTAAGAAACCAAGAATGAGAAGAAGAATTTACCTTGACAATAGCATGAATACTTTGAGGCATAATGGAAATGTCATTGATGCTAAAGTGGCCCTCTTTCCACATCAAAACAATACCACCAGATAATCCAACAGCTCCAGATTAAAGAAGTCAGTCGAAGCCCAGGTCATTAGTTAGAGTATGATGGTCAGCCATCCTGGTCTGAAGAAGGGCTAACATGGCTGGTTTATGGAGATCAACCATAGCACAACAGTGTCTTTTGAACTCTGCGTTATTGGCTCCCCTAGCATTCCATACAATGATGTTCAACATCATTTTTTATTGGGGTTGTAGTTTGTCTACTATCACTGCCTTCCCCTTGCCCAGTGGTGGAGGAGGTGATTGGGGAAGGTTCACATTGATCATTGACTTTAATGGATTCAGGATTATCTTGAACATTCCCCCTGTCAGTACACTGGGTTGGCTTACTTCCATTGTAAATTTGGTGAGGGTCTTGGTTAGGAGGATTATCCACATCTCGCTGACAACTCTTCGAACCTTAAAGCTATTGTTTTGTCTATGATGGCTGCCTTCATGATTGGGACTATCATGGTTGCTAGAATAACTTCCATTTCTGTGTTGTTTGCTCTTAACATAGCCAGTGTTTTTCCTTTTTCCCAAGTCTCCGGGGGTAGAGGTGTTGGTGGGTTCTCTACCACTGGAGAAGATGTATCCTTGAGTTGAAGCAATTTTGGTCCATTCAAGAGAAGGTGTTGGTTCGAGGGTGGAAAGAAGGGCAGGGTCTGTGCCACTTGGTTCATGACTCCCGCTAGTGTCTCTGTGGTTAGGGGTTCGGATTGACTCAGGCCCCCTATGGACACTAGTATCGATATCCATAGGTTGTTCCCATAGGTCGCTAGGCTTTGGTTGAGGCCTTCCTTTATTAGGAGTGCTAGATAGTAAGGGTTGGCCAGTATTACCTCCACTGGCTTCCCGTCTATTTCTTATTTCATGGTTGGTGATAAGTTTTGAAGTCCCATCTCCAACCATGATTAAGGTTTATGATTTAGAGGAGGAGATTCCGTAAAGAGAGTTAGTTTGGCCCTGGACATCTATTTTTAGAGGGGCTTCAGAGGACAGGTTTTGAGCGTGAAACAGATGTGGGAAGGAAGTAGTGTACTCTTTACTAAATAAGGGAGTTGGTTGAACCCCATTTTTAGTGGTAGTGGTTGTGGAAGCCTGGTGTTGCATAGTTGGCTTCCTGTCTCCCCTGGTGATTTGACCATGGTCATGTTGGCAGATGGATGGTCACACTGTAGCTGGCAGTTTGAAAAGACGGGGGTTGATGTAGAGTCTTCCCCCTTCGACTTTTGGTCTTCTTGTGTTGGATCTTTTTGGCCTTGGGCCTCTGGGTAGCTCTTTTGAGGTATTGGGGAAGGCCCAGTGTTTCGGTAGGCCTTCAGAGGTCTCCCCTCAGAATGGGCCTTTTGTTGGGCCTGTTGGCTAAGGCGCAAACGTGGATCGGGAGATTTACTGGAAGATCCAGTTTCCATTTGACCCTGAGCGCTAAGGCCCAAACTAGTGAAGTTGTCGTTCTCTTTTCGCTTCTCTTTGTTGGGATTTCTTCCATCCTGAGGAGTTGTTGGCACAATAGGGATCGGGAGTTGGGGATCAAGAAACTTACCTGTAGCAACATTATATTGTTTCAGTGCTACAGTAGTGTTTTGGTGGCTTTGTGTACCCTTTCCATTATTCGAATTTTGCGTTTTTACCTTGTATTATGAATTTCTCTTTCGGAAAGGAACAGTTCGCCATTCACTGTCCTTATCTGCATTCGTTGAGGCTTCTACTCGGGTTGAACTGTCGTTTCCTGGTGATTTTCGTTGGTTTTGAAATCGCATTGTCTCACCACATGACCCAGTCGACCACATTCCGTACACAAAATCCCCTCTCCTTCGTAGCAAATTGGTTGGTTATGACTACCAATTTAAATGGAAGTGCAGACAGGGGTGTCCATGGGGATTTGTACACAAATCCTTGCGTACCTACCCCTAAGAGTTGCAGACGTACATGAATCAATCTTCAGTAGGCTATCGATGTGCTTGCAAATCTTCTCGAGAATCGATCTATCATAAAATTCAGTTGAAAGAAAAGGGAGTCTTAGCCAAATAGCTGTTGAGGGGATCTTCGACTGGATAGGAACAAAATTAGGCTCCCATTTCCTTGTAGAAACATAAGAGCCAGCAACGAACCATGGTCCTTCCTGAAGTATTTTCTTTTGACTTTCCTCTAGTATTAATTTTGTTGTAAATAATTCGTCACCAAGGTCAATTAGGATCAATTTTTCTTCAAGTTTCCAGAGATCAGTCAGCTTCGATCTCAGATAATTGCGATTGAATTTCCTTCCAACGCACTTAATGATTACTGAACACTTCCATGGGGCGTAAATTCTTTGTTTTTCTTCCTTGGAGAGAGAGATGGATTTGGTACCTCCATGTGATTTTTTTCGGTTCGGAAGCGAGATCTTCTTCGTAGCAGATCGAGCCATCCTGGGATTTATTCGTCACAACCTTTTTGTATGAAGGTTTTTAAAGGGGGTCTTCGTCCATCTGGATGGAGCTTTGGTCTGGTAGATCTGGGGGCGGTGATGAGAGGACGAGGTTAGTGTAAGGAAGTACCAATTGAGTCATCTGGAGAGAGGGGAGACTTTCTCTCTCTAAAAAATTCAATAGTGACATAGGTTGCTTTGCTTATTCAAATCTAGAGTTTTCACTAAAATGTTAACATCATAATATGTGTTTTGTATGTAAACTTTAACATTCAATCAATTGATATATGTCTTTATCTTATTAAATATATAAACATAATAAATAATGTGTTTGCACATAAATTTTTAATATTTAAAAATGATTAATTAATATACATTTTCATCTTGTTAAATCACCTAGGTATAAATAAATTTACATTTTTCTTAATAATAAAGGGTGATAAGCAGACAACTGTTTGTGCTGCCTGCTTCAGCTGCTTCAATCATAATTTTACTATTTCATCCCTAATTAATTATTATAAATTATTTAACTATTAAAAAATTAATAATGTTTAATTAAAAAATTACTCTAATAATAAAGGGTTACTCTTAATAATAAAAGGTGATAAGCAGGCAGCTGTTTGACATGCCTGTTTGTGCTGTCTGCTTCAGCTGCTTCAATTATAATTTTACTGTTTCATCACTAATTAATTATTATAAGTCATTTAAATATTAAAAAATTAATAATATTTAATTAAAAAATAAACTGATAAGTTAAGTTGTTCGACATGCCTGCTTGTGCCTGCTTCAGCTGCTTCAATCATAATTTTACTATTTCATTCATAATTAATTATTATATGTCATTTAAGTATTAAAAATTAATAAAATTTAATAAAGAATAAATTAGACATAAAATGATAAATTAACTCTTGATATTTTAAATTGATTTTATGTCTTATATGAGATTCATTTAAATTTTATTCACAAGTATTTTTTATAATAATTTTGTCTTATCACTTTTAATTAATTATTATAAGTTATTTAAGACACGTTTGCTTTGTTGTTTCAATCATAACTTTATTATATCACCCTAATTAATTTTTATCGTCATCTAAGCATTAAAAAAATTAATAATATTTCATAAAAAAGATAAAATATACACAAAATGATATGTCAACATAAAATATTTATTTGACCATCGAAATTATATTCATGCCACAGAAATTACGACGGAACAGAGGAAGACATAAAATAACATATATTATGTAAAAATGTAAACTGAGACTGAGACAGTATTAATATTTTCTTAAAAAATTATGCTAAAAGCATTATAAATCACATATTTAGCAACTAAAAAATATAAAAGATCTAAAATATTCAATTGACACTCAAACTTATATTAGTGTCACTTAAATTGAAATAGAAGAAAACGTATTATAAATTCCAATAATTAAAAATTTCAATTATTTTAATGATTGATTATCTAATCTAAATCTAAATTTCTATTATATAGAAGAGGTGGTTTCGACCACCTCTTGCAATTACCAAAAAATCAACTACTTCCACTTAATTACATATCATGCCCCAATATATAATAATTTCATTGTTTCATCATAATGGTTTAAATATTTAATATATTCTATTAATTTATATTAATTAACTATAACTACATATTGGAAGTAATTTATTTTTATTTATATAATTAGCTATCATGTTCAAAACTAATTTGTTACCACAAATCACAATAATTTGTTACCACATATAGAAATTTTATTGACTCATTATTTTAGCAATGCCACATAAATTGAGATTAAAAAAAGTATTGCAAATCATAATAATTAACAACTTAAAATATTTAAAAGATATATAAAATTTTAGTTGACTCTCAAAATTGTATCGAAGCCACATAAATTGGGACACAAGGTGTAAATATTTTATTTGATAATTACGTAAAAAATTATTATAAATCACAATAATTAACAAGTTAAAATACTTTTTTAAAAATAGATAAAAGTTCTATTCAACTCTCAAAATTTTGTCGGTGCAGCATAAATCATGACAAAATAAAAAATTATCTTAATTAATTGCAACTAAATATTTAAAATAAATCAATTTTATTATTTTAATTGACTTTTATATATAAAATTAATATTTTTATTTATTTATTTATTTTAGTAAATTTAAATTTAAAATTATATTTTTCTTATATTGAAATACTAATATTTAAACTTAACATTGTTTTTTTAAAGTAAAAAATTAATAAATTTAATTTAATAAAATAAATTTCTAATGAATATTTTCTTAGAATTTGTGTTGGGTCAATATGTATCACGTCAAACATAAATAAAAAAAATATATAGTAAAATTTTATTATTGTGAAAGATAAATATAATGCATTATCCAATAATGTTTAATAATATCATATTTTGCATGTGCAAATATAGCATCCCGTATTTAATTAATATACTATTTTGGTGAATTTATAGTTGATTACTATTGGATATGATAAAATTATATTAATTTTTATATTAATAACATAATCAGTCGCTCTTAATTAGTTATTATCTAGGTATTAAGAAAATAAATAATATTTAATGAAAAATAAAATAGACATAAAATGCGAAATTAACTCTTAATGTTTTAAATTAAATTTTCATCTTTTGAACGATGATTTTACTATATCACTCCTTATTATAAGTCATTTATGTATTAGAAAAATAAGAATAACAAAATGATATGTCAACATAAAATATTTGATTTACTATCAAAATTATATTAGTACCACATAAAATGGGACGGGACAGAAGAAGATATAAAGAAACATATATTATTTGAAAATGAAATAAAAAGTACTGCAAACAACAATAATTAACATTTTTTTTAAAAAAAATTGACTAATTTTTGCTTCAGCTGCTTCAGTCGTGATTTTACTATATCACCCTTAATTAATTATTATGGTCATTTCAGCATTGTGCCACATAAGTTGAGATAGAAAAAAATATTATAAATCACAATGATAAAAAATTTAAATTATTTAAAAAATATAATTGGCTATTGTTGACACAAAACTCTGGACAAAGAGAGTAGCATATATTATTTAAAAATTACATAAAAAGTATTATAAATTACAATTGATAACAACTTAAAATATCTAAAAAAAATTAATATAATATATATTTCAAAAAAAAAATTACATGAAAAATACTAGAAATCACAATAATCAACAACTTAAAAAATTTAAAAGATATAAAATATTTGGTCGGCTCTTGAAATTATATTAGTAACATTGAAATTGGAATAGAAGAAAAGTATTATAAATCACAATAATTAAAAAATTAAATTATTTTTAAAATATGATTGACTATCAATGCCACAAAAATTTGGACAAGAAAAGTAACGTATATTAATTTGAAAAATACATAAAAAAATATTATAAATTACAATAGTTAACAACTTAAATTATCTAAATACATATTAAAATAACATATGTTGAACTCATGCTAAATTCCGGATGAATCCTAGAAAACATATGCAATCCTTTTATTAAAATATTTTATTTAAATATATCAAGATTGAAAAGAGAAATAAATATCTTAATGTTGGGCCCGTGTTGACACGGGCCATGCTTCTCTAGTTATATAGAAGCATTGGTTTCAACATGGTAGCTTAAAGGTATTAATAAAAAGATTAAGGATATAATGGTCTTTTAGTAGAATTAACTTGCTTTTCTATATTATCTTTAATGCTTTACTTGTTGAACCTTAGCAACACTTTTAAAGAAAAAGTCCACCTATTTTCATTTAATTACAACCATAATCTTAAATAAAAGTCCTCCCTTTTCTATTTAATTACAATAATGCCTAAGTTCTATTGAATATGGTGGGGCCCATACTTATTAAAATATATAACTAAATATTTCATATTTTTTATTTTACTCTCCTAAAAGTAAATTATTTCTTCATTATATTTTGTATTTAAATTTTTACTACTCCGTAATTTTACTATATCACCTCTAATTAATTATTATACGTTATTTATATATTAAAAAATTAATAATATTTAACTAAAATATAAAATAGACATTTATGATAGGTCTGTTTCAACCGTAAATTTACTATATCACCTCTAATAAATTATTATGGATCATTTATATATTAAAAAATTAATAATATCCAATTCGTGATTTTACTATATCACCTCTAATTAGTTATTATAAGTCATTTAGGTATTAAAAAAATTAATAATATTTAATTTTAAAAGATAAAATAAACATTTATGACATTTCTGCTTTAGCTGCTTCAAATGTGATCTTACTATATCGTCCCTGATTATTATTATAAGTTATTCAGGTATTAAAAAATTAATAATATTTAATTTAAAAAGTAAAATAGATATTTATGATATATCTTCTTCAATTTCTTCAACCATGGTTTTACTAAATATCACCCCTAATTAATTATTGTAAGTCATTTAAGTATTAAAAAATCAATAATATTTAATAAAAAAGGTAAGATAGGTATAAAAATGATAAATTAACTCTTGATGTTTAAAATTAACTTGACGTCTTATATGAGGTTCACTTATTTTTTTTACGAGCATCTTTTATAATAATTTGGCTAAGTCACTCTAATTATTTGTTGTAAGCCATTTAAGACATTTATGCTTTGTTGCTTCAATCGTGATTTTACTATATCGCCCCTAATTAATTATTATGATCATCTAAGCATTGTACCACTTAATTAAAATTGAAGAAATATTATAAATCACAATAATTAAAAAATATAATTGGCTATCGACAATACAAAACTCCGGACAAGGAAAGTAAAATATATTATTCAAAAATTACATAAAAAGTTTTATAAATTAAAATACATAACAATTTAAGATATCTAAAAATAATTTAATCTGTTGTATACTTTAAAAAAATATATAAAAATACTATAAATCACAATAATTAGCAACTTAGAAATTTTATAAAATATAAAATATTTGATTGATTCTCGAAATTATATTAGTGTCAATTAAACCGGAATAGAAGAAAAGTATTATCAATCACAGTAGTTAAAAAACTAAAATTATTTTAAAAATATAATTGACTATTAATGCCACAAAAGTTTCAACAAGAAAAGTAATGTATATCATTTGAAAATTACATAAGAAATATGATAAAACACTAGAATTAACAACTTAAATTATCTAAATACATATTAAAAATATTATTGATTATCTAAATTCTATTTGTGTCACATAAATTGAGACTAAAAATAACATTTATTGAATCTGTGCTAGATCCTGGATGAATCTTAGAATGTATATGCAATTTATTTTTTTTAAAACTTTTGTTTAAATATATCTAAATTGAAAGGCAAGTTATAATACATCACATCAAATAGTGTATGAGAAATAATGTTAACATACAAATGACTCCTATGTTTTAATGAAAGAAACATATACAAAAATAAAGTTCGATAAAACATTTACAGAAGTATAGTTTATCGTGTTCAAAGTCAAATAACTTAAATTAATATGAAAGATGGTAACTTGTAATTTCCTTTTTTATAATTTTCAAAACACTTAAAATTTAAATTTAAAATGTTAATTTAATTTAACTTCAAGGAACAAATTGATAAACAAAAGAAAAGGAGAAATAAAAATAAAGAGTATTTATGTCGGCTTAGTAGGGGAATACAATTCAATTTTGGGTTATTCATTGCAACCCGCATGTGATTTAATATGCAATTACTAGACAACTCTTTATCATTTTCACCAATTATTTTCTATTTTATTCAACAAGTATCAAGTGTTATGTATCAATTTTAATTTCATATTTTATACTTAGTGTAGCAAATCTCAGTCACAAGATTAAAGATCTAAACTTCAAAATGCATCAACTTTTATTATTTACATGAGTAAGTTATATATAATTATCTCGTGAGATAATTTGGCTCATTAAAAAAATACTATCAAGTAGTTATATGTTTTGTATATTTATATTTTATATATAATTCATAATTGGAATTGATATCAATCTAACTTATCGTACATGATTAAAATATCTTAATGTTGGGCCCGTGCTGACACGGGTCATGCTACTCTAGTCAATTAATAAATCAAGAATTTTAGAGAGTGTTATAAAACAAGACAGAATAAATAAGAAGAGTAGAGAGAATAGAGAGAGTGATTCTTATTTCTTCTCTTGAGGATGATTTACAATGAAGGAAACTCTTCCATATATAGGGGGCATTTGCCCCTAGTTTCACACTAAAAGACAAATACATCAAATCCTGATAGACATCAAATAGATCTTGATAGATCTTGATAGACATTCACTATAATTGATATATATTATAACACTCCCCCCTGAATGTTTAACAATACACATATAGACTGCCTCATTAAAAATCTTACAAGGAAAACCAGTGGGACAAAACCTCGTAAGGAAAAAAGAGTACAACGCGTATTAACTCCCCCTAATAAGAACATCCTTGAATCTTTGCATTCCGATCTTGTGCACCATCTTCTTGAAAGTTGCAGTTGAAAGAGCCTTGGTGAATAAATCAGCCACATTGTCACTTGAATGAATCTTCTGTACGTCAATATCACTATTCTCTTGGAGTTCATATGTATAGAAGAGCTTTGGTGAAATGTGCTTCGTTCTATCTCCTTTTATGAATCCACCTTTCAGTTATGCTATGCATGCTGCATCATCTTCATATAAAATTGTGGGTACTTTGCATTTTCTCAAATGAGATGTATTATGGACCTCAACCACACACTCTCTCGGCTTGCTTCATGAATAGCTATAATCTTAACGTGATTCGATAAAATGGCTACGATAGACTACTTTGTTGATCTCCAAGATATGACAGTACCTCCATATATGAATACATAGCCTGTTTGAGATCGAGCTTTATGCGAGTCAGATAAGTACCCAGCATCAGCACAACCAACAAGATCGAAACATGCAATCTTTAGAATAAAATAAGACCATATCGGTAGTCCCCTTTAGATATCGTAATATGTGTTTGATCCCATTCCAATGTCTTCTAGCAGGAGTAGAACCATACCTTGCGAGCAAATTTACTAAAAAGGAAATATCAGGCCTTGTAGTATTTGCAAGATACATTAGTGCACCAATTTCACTAAGATATGGTATTTCAGGACCAAGGAGTTCCTCATTCTTTTCTTGAGGTCGGAATGGATCTTTATTCACATCAAGTGATCGAACAACCATCGGAGTACTTAATGGATATGCTCCATCCATATAGAATCATTTCAACACCTTTTCTGTGTAGGCAGATTGATGACAAAGATACCGTTTGTCAAATGCTCAATTTGCAAACCAAGGCATAATTTTGTCTTTCCGAGATCTTTCATCTCAAATTCATTCTCTAGGTAATCAATTGCCTTTTGAAGCTCTATTGGTGTTCCAATAAGGTTTATGTCATTGACATAGACAACAAGTATAACAAACTCCGATGTTATTTTCTTTATGAGAATACATGGGCAAATTTCATCATTCGTATAACCTTCTTTAGATAAATATTCACTAAGACGGTTATACCACATGCGTCCAAATTACTTCAAACCATACAATGATATTTGCAATCTAATGGAATACATTTTTCGAGGCTTTGAACTATATGCTTTCGGCATTTTAAATCCTTCAAAAATTTTCATGTATATCTCATTATCAAGTGATCCATATAGATAGGCCGTTACCACATCCATCAAATGCATTTCAAAGCTCTCATGGATAGCGAAACTAATAATATAACGCAATGTTATTGTGTCCATAACTGGTGAACATGTCTCATCATACTCGACACCAGGCCGTTGTAAAAATCCTTGTGCAACAAGGAGTTCTTTATACCTTTGTATTTCATTTTTCTCATTTCTTTTTTGCACACAAACTCATTTATAGCCAACAGGCTTAACACCATTAGGTGTTTGAGTTATAGGTCCAAAAACTTTACGTTTGGCAAGTGAATTCAATTCAGATTGAATTGCTTCTTACCATTTTTGGCCAGTCATTTCTTTGTCGACATTCTGTGACAGATAGAGGTTCAAGATCCTTACTATCTTGCATGATTTTTGTTGCAATATTATATGCAAAGACATGATCCACTACTATTTTGGATCGATTCAAATTAGTTTCAACATCACTTGAATTTATGGATAGTTCCTCATTTTCTTGAGTCTCAAGCTCATTGATCCCTTCAGGGACATCAACATTGCTCAAATCTTGAGCTTCCATACGAGGATCTTTTGTAGTATCATCTTGACCATTTGTTTTATTTTTCTAGGATTTCGATCCTTAGAACCTATTGGTCTGCCATGCTTCAAGCATGCTTTAGATTCATTAGCTATGACACTAGTGGATGGTCCTTTAGAAACATCAATTCAAATTGGGACATTCTCTGCAGGAATATGTGATTTGGTGATCCTTTTCAGATCAATAAATGCGTCCGACATTTGATTTGCAATTTTTTTGCAGATGAATAATCTTTTGTACTTCTTTCTCATAGATAGAAGCACGTGGATCAAGATGAGATAATGATATATTTTTTCACAAAATTTCTCTTTTGATATCACTATCTTCTCCCCCTAATTTTGGAAAAAGTATCTCATCAAATCGACAATCTGCAAATCGAATAGTGAACATATCTCCCATTAATGGTTCAAGATAGTGAATAATGGAGGGTAATTCAAACCAAACATAAATTTCTAACCTTCTTTGGGGGCCCATCTTGGTGCAGTTTGGCGATGTTATAGGCATATAAACACCCCACCCAAAAATTCTCAAATGAGATATATTAGGCTTTTGACCCAAAACTAATTGCAACGGAGAAAATTTATGATAATTTGTCGGTCTAAGACGAACAAGTATTGCAGTATGCAAAATTGCATGACCCCAAACAGAAGTAGACAACATAGTTCTCATCAGTAATGGTCTTGCTATCAACTGCAAACGTTGAATTAATGACTCAGCAAGGCCATTTTGAGTGTGAACATGGGGTACAAGATGTTCCACTCTTATCCCAATCGATAAACAATAGTCATTAAATGCTTGGGATGAAAATTTTGCAGCATTATCAAGGCGAATAGACTTCATTTAATTATCAAAAAATTGTGCCCGTAATCGTATTATTTGTGCCAATAATTTTGTAAATGCCAAGTTACGAGATGACAAAAGGCACACATGAGACCATCTAGAAGAAGTATCTATTAGGAACATGAAGTATAAACGACTCACTTAGTGGGTGAATTGGTCTACAAATGTCCCTGTGTATGTGTTCCAAGAACACGGGGAACTCAATTCCAACTTTTGTTGGCGATGATATCACAATCAGCTTTCCTTGATAACAAGCATTACATGAAAAAATTCACCATTCGAAAGTGCCTTCAAGTTCTTTAATGGATGCCTACTTGAATTTTCTATGATTCGTCTTATCATTATTAATCCTGGATGTCCCAGACGATCACGCCAAAGTACGAAAGTATTGGAATCAATAAACTTCCGATTTACTATAGAATATGCCTCAATTGCACAAATCTTTGTCCAATACAGGCAAGAGGATAAAGCAGGAAAATTTTCAATAACACATATCTGCCAGAGATATTCAGAGTGATACCAAGATATTCAATATTCATCTTATCAATTGTCTTGATATGATAACCATTTTCACGGATATCTTTAAAACTCATCAAGTTTCTCCGAGACTTAGGAGAAAACATGACATTGTTTGTGATGAGTTTAGTTTCCTTGGAAAAGATTATAATGGCTTTTCCGAAGCCTTCAATCAAATTAGCAATACCAGAAATTGTAGTAAGATTAATCTTGTCCATGTTTAGATGAGAGAAATATTTCTTGTCTTTGAATATCGTATGTGTAGTGCCAGAATCAATAAAATAAATATCTTCTTGAAAATTATCCATATCTTAGCCTTAGCCTTCAAATTTGAGACGGTAGAGTCTCATGTCTTCTTGAAAATTATCCATATCTTAGCCTTAACCTTCAAATTTGAGACGGTAGAGTCTCGTGCTGATAACGTGTTATAAAACAAGAAAGAATAAATAAGAAGAATAGAGAGAATAGAGAGAGTGATTCTTATTTCTTCTCTTGAGGATGATTTACAATGAAGGAAGCCCTTCTATTTATAGGAGGAATTTGCCCCTAGTTTCACATTAAAAGAGAAATAAATCAAATCCTGATAGACATCACTATAATTGATATATATCATAACAGAGATGATTAATTTTGTAAACTACTTGGGTGTGTTTGGTAAGATGAAAAATGTTTTCCATGGAAAATGTTTTCATGGAAAATAAGTTGATTTTCTACTTATTTTCTCATGTTTGGTTGGTTGGTGGAAAATATTTTTCAAAAAATATTTTATGGTGTTTGGTTGGTGAATGAAAAATATTTTTTTTAAAATTATTTTAAGTTATTTGATTGGTGAGAGGGAAAAATATTTTTTGAAAAATACCGTCAAACAATTAACTAACATATCAAGCAACTCAACATTCTGTCGGAACTAATTTAAGCATAGCAAATAATATCAATATCGAGTATGAAAATATTACAAGACACTAAAATTTAAGCAACTATTACTTATATAATTCAAGCTTCCTAATCAATTCCCACAAATGCACAAAAGAGAGAAGTTTGGAAGCAAATACATGATATATTATCAAAAATAAATGAAAAAAGAGAAGTTTGGAAGCAAATACATGATACATTATCAAAAACAAAAGCATGCGAATAATAATTGCTTCCAAATCCTATGAAACTAAACCAACCAATAGGTGTCACTATTGTTGTTGCTTGAATCGTTCCAACCATACCTTACAAAGACTTTGATTTTTGACCATGAATGCCTTAGCTAAAGTGTCGCTTTGCACCAAATAATCAAAAGCATCACCGAGGAGCTCTTCATTATAACCTTCCATTGCCATAACTTCTTCATACAACTTTGTCACATCTAGACGACTATCAACCATTCTACCGATTGTCGTTGCCACTTCTTCAAACTTTATTGATATATCACCTACGACATCTTTCACCTCAAAAGAACTTTTTCTTTTGTGACTTGCTCTGATTTGAGAAGCTTCGGTTACTTGCACATCCTTTTCGATGGATGGTCCTTCAAGGTCATTATCTTTTTCAGAAAAACTATCCAAATCGATATCTTTAAATGATTTAGCACAATCTCCCCTAACCCGATCATTTCCACACACAAGAGACATTTCATCAAACATTTTAATTTTTTTTGTTCATGGACTTGTCATGATTGGGATGTGCCTACAATACAAAGATTATATCAATCAATTAGTTAAACAAAGTAATATGCCGACATATTCCTTATCAGATAATGCCCAATACTAATTATCTATGTTTATTTGTTTCTTTACTAAGGAATAGAATACTACAGGCCCTTATCTGCGACCAATAAAAGGCATTAAAGATTAAATAGCAGGACCACTGAAGCAACATGATTTTGGGGTAAACAATCCACATAGTGAAAAGATCTTCCTGAGAGTTTATTCTACAAAAGAGGAATGATGGCAGGACTGGATAACAAACCTTCACATGAGCTTCGGGGAGGATAAGATGTACGTAGTCCATACCACTACCTCCGGAGAAGTAGCAAGGCTGTTTTCGATAGACCCCCGGCTCAAGATTAACGAGCTAAATAAATTATCATATTTAGTTTAGAATCCTTCTAATTGAGCTAAATAAATAGATCTTACATTTGATTTTCTTGCTCATATGATTCGTGGCTATAGAAGTGTTGTACTACATCTTTATGACAGAAATTATTGAAGTATTCAAGCACAAATGGTAAGCCAACAATCTCTTAGGAACATTATCCAATGTATATATAGATGACTTTTGTCACTGCTATCAGAAACTATTCACAATATAAATTGGTATTACTCAAAAAGTAACTCCTGAATATATAAAATAAACATAAATTAACCAGACAAAAATACTTTAGGGTTTATTTCATAAAACATAAGTTTGTTGACTTGGTGCAATATTTGTTTGGTAGTTCTAACTTTAATATTGACACCATTAGTTCCGAAAAGAAAAATATCAAACATTTTTCAGTTCGTATACTTTGCTCGTCCCCCAAATGTGAAACAAAGAAAGTAGAGAGTATCTGCAAGATACCTACCAACATAACTTCTTTTACTTTCTTTCAATTTTGTACTCTACCAAATCCATAGTTTTTTTCTACTACTATAGATTCCATAGTTGAATTTTCTCCAAAACAGACTATTTTTTTTCAGATTCATTCTGGTATAAAGACATTGGTGAGAGATAAAAGAAATTTCTGAGAGGGCAGAAGGTTTTTGTTTATGATTTTTCTTATTTGAGGAGTTCTAAAATACCTAAATGATTTGAACTTTGAGGGAACCGAAACAATCCTCCAGCATATAGCATTTGGTAAATGGGTTTTATTCTCATGGTGAGAACAATACTAAGAAATCGTTCCTACACGACATACTCCGACAAGAATCAGGAACGTGGATCTAAAGCAATGAGGACCCACAACAAGTGAAATTATGCTGCTTGGCTGCCTCGTTATCATAGAGAAACCCGACAAGGAGACCGAAGAAGAGATAAGCACCTAATGGGTTCCCTAGCGACATAAAATTGAAAATTATACCAAATGCTTGAGACCAAACAGCTCAGATGCTGTTGGGACCATTGTTGTAAAATGTAAATTGAACACCATAGCAAATTCCTAGTAATGTTGTTGTTGTATATAAGGTACCATTAAGTGCAGAAACAAACAGAAGGTAGGTGTTAATGCACTTAAGTTTTACAATTTGCAGGTAGGAATTTAGCAATGTTTCACAGAATACTTTAATATGTCTATTGTATATCTATTTACATACAAAGCAGAACGTGTCGTACAAACTTGACCAGCCAAAGAGGGGAGAGTAGGAGTTGTTAATGATCCACTCACTATTACTTATTCCTTATCAGATAATGCCCAATACAACAAATCAAAAGTTGTATTTCCACCATACCACAACAACAGATTTTTTTTATCTAAAATATAACCAATCAGACTCTTCAAAAAAGGTACCACAAGAAAATAATTGCTACCTCGCCACGTGGAAATTTACACACAATTTCATTCAACAAAATAAAGTAATAGAACTACTAATCATCACAAAAGAAATCAATACCAGGTAAAGCAAATAAGCATATTTTACTTGAATATGGACCGCATAGACTTCGGGACTGGCCGTAATCATCTTCAAGTTGTCATCCTATCCAAGACCACTTTTGTTTAGTAGAGTTTGGATTGTAGTCAAAGTGTTTCTTATTGTTTTAAGATGATTCTCCACATGCTTAGATGAACAGTCCGTTCCTAGTTGTTCGTTGATGGCATTTGAAACACAATTAAATGAGCTGGCCTTAAACTGATTAGTCGATTTATTCCCTTGCTTTACTTCATCAGCTAGAATCTAAAACATCAAATATTTCATTGGTTTTGACCACCTAAAATATTTCTCTCCTTTTTCCCCCATGATTTACTGTTACAAGTCAAGAAACTGTAAGTGAACAATTCATACTCAACAGAACACAAATACAAATTAGCAAAAACGTGTGAACTCTACATATACCAAAGAAAAAGAGCAGTAAATAGAACACTCAAAGCTAGTTTACAAATAATAATGAGCCATAGAAGTATTTCTTTCATACAAGATCTACCCAATTACTACAACAAGATGAAGAAATAAAAAAATATCAGAAGTAAAAACAAGCAGCATTATCTATTTAGCTATAAAAGTTTCTTAATACACTAAAGACCCTCATTCCTCCATCTATCATAATTTATAAACATGGCATGAGCAATTGCATCTCTTTTTGATGATAATTGTCTAACTTCTTCACGCCTTTCTCTTTGTGTTTGATAGCTTTGAATTCCCTGAGAATTTTGAGAAATTTGAACATTTTGAGGTTGAATTACTGCTTCAATATCTACTTCTTGTATTATCATGTCATTTGGATCCAAATCAACTATGTGATTATGTAAAATGTACGACGCTAATACCACATTCACTTGTGTCTTAAAGTCCCAAAAAGCTTTATTATCAATCACACGAAATCGTCTCTTTAGAATAGCAAAGACACGTTCAACCGAGGATCTCAATGATGCATGACAAAGATTGAATAGATCTTTTTTATTTTGGGGGAGGACAATCACTTTACTCTTGTAAGTGATAGCGTATTCTATGATAAGGAGGAATAAACCCTTTACGAAGTCCATATCCTACATCTACAAGATAGTATTTATCTACAGAGTCAAACTAAAGTTAATTAATATATATTGTTCACCTACGTTTCATATAAACTAGTTTATATTGAATAAGATACCTTGTGGGATTTGGAGACCATGTGGTCTCTCCAACGCGTCATTTAATATGCGAGAATCATGTGCAGATCCTTCCTAACCAGCAAGCACATACGTGAACTTTAAATTAAAGTTAATGGCGGCTAATACATTTTGTGTTGTTGTGCCTTTTCGACCACAAAATCTATTTTGTTGTTTAATACGGATAGATGCGAGCACATGTGTTCCATCTATTGCTCCTACACAATCCTATACACAACTTAAGTTAATAATATGTAGTATTTTTAACAAAATGTCTTAAAATATAAAATTTTAGTATGTCACTTACGGTAAACCAGGGATAATACCGATGGTTGTTCATTATCTCCGATTGGACGGTTCCATCCGGTGATTTTATAAGGATTGGATAGAGCTTCAAAACTGCTTGAAGCACAGTGTGGAAGCATCGATGAATAGACTCGATTGACCTATAAAAGTGTGATCCAATCTTTATAAATCGTTCATTAAAACCAACAATCTCTAAAAATATCAGCACTTGTTCTTGAACAAACATATTTTTGGTTGAACACAAGAAACTATTCCTTCTAAGAGCATTGCATAGTTCATAAAATGCATGGTTACTCATTCTTATCTGACCTACACAGTGAACATCACTTCCATTCAAAATACTATTCATGTAAAATTCTCTTTCTTGATCTTTATTAACATATGGTTCTCTGGGAATGCTACTTTAATGTTCGTAGGCAACAATTATTGCAAATCCGGTAGCTAAAGCAGATGTAACTGCAACTCCAATTATTGCATCATCTTCATCTTGGTTAGTCGAACTCATCTGTTGTAGTGACCAATGTTATTTTTTACATTTCGTTTACTATATACAACAACAATAACATGCACAGTATATTCACACCAAGTGGGGTATGAGGAGGGTAAGTGTACGCAGTCCATACTACTACGTCAAATGTGAAATAGAGAGGTTGTTTCCGATAGACCACCGGCTCAACTCCAATTAAGCACTTAGATCTTCGAACAAGCAAAAAAATTTCTTTTTTTCCCAAAGAAAAAAAAGTTGCAGAAAAAAGATCATACTGTTGTGAGTTGTAACTATCTTGTTCCAATTACAAAGTTACTGAGTACCAACTGTTGATCTGATAGAGTTAGAGTTAATTCAAAGTTCCATAAAAGTCGAGAGTTGTCTCCTTTTTTTCTATTTTTCTCATACTTTTTAACTAAACTACAACCCAAATACCACCAAAACCCACTATGCCACAATTACGTTATGCATCTTTTTCTACTAGTACTATTTGGTTTAATAATAATAAAAATAAGAAAATTTATTCAACATGATAGAAAAATTATGTAAGAAATGAAAAAGGTAAGTTAATTTTTCTCCCAAGAAACTCTAACCCACCAAATCCAATAACATATAGATTTTTGTTTGTACTATTTTACATAATATGGAAGAAAAATTGAAGCTTTTTTGCCCAATAGTCGAAGTTGGGATAAAACATAAAGATGAAACCAACTCCTCCTTCTTGTGATAGAAATCAGCTCCTAATAGAAACCAGCTCCTCCTTCTTGTGTAGTGGAATTATGTTCAATTTTTACTTGTAAATATAATGGTAGTATTAATATAGCAACTCAAGCCTTATCAAGAAATAAACCCAAACAAACAAAATTGAACTCAAATTAGAAATTCAAATTTCAATTTTTGAATAAAATTGGCCCCAAATTAGAAACCCAAACAAGTAAAAAAGAAAGAATTGAAGAAATTTTTTTACCAAGCATCATAATAGAAATTAGTTATGAACATACCTTTGAAATTCTTGCAATGGGGAGAAGAGAGAATGAAAGGGGAGAAAGTCCTAAATTTGGAAACAACGATAATTTGTGCTTGTGTGTCGATTTTGTTGAAGGTGAAGAAGAGAAGTGTATAGCGTATAAGTTCTTTGTCTGGAAAATGACTTTCCTTGACTTATTAGGGAAGTCATTTTCCCTCAAAATAAGGAAAACAAGTGGCTTTGAAAAATATTTTTTAAATACCTTTTTACAACCAAATAAAAGAAAATGGGAAAATATTTTTTATAAAACATTTTCGATCACACCAAACACACCCGTAGAGTGCTTTTTTTTTTTAAATTGTAATATAACGTTGTAATAAAAGATTTTCACTTTTATTATATATGAGAAATTATATAAAAAAAAAATCTTTGTGTGATAAAAAGAGATAGCGTCCGTCTACTGAAAACACAGAAATAAAAGGGATAGGGATATCCAGTGAGTGCCACTTATTGTAGTTAACGTTTTCTAGTTTTCAGCTTCTTCTTCTTCATTGTTTTCTTTTTCATTCATCGCTAAAAATTTTCAATTTTGTAATTAGAAAAAAAAAAGGGATCTTTTTTTGCTTAGTAGCGTGAATGGGTGGAGGAGGAGCCGCTGCCTTACAGAAAGATGCACCATGGAGAGCTTCATCTGGTGCAAAACCCATCCCTAAAATTCATTATTCACCTATTCTTCGTATTCCTCAAAATCCCCATTCCGATTACGCTCTTTCCATCATGAAGGTCAGAAAACTTTACTTTTTTCTTGCCGTCTTCTTCTGAGAACATTCGTTTCTGTTTTATTATGCGTACGAAGCTCCATCTGTTCCAAAATACTTGTCACGTTTCACTTACTGAGAGTTAATTTGACTAATTTTAAAAGCTAATTAGCAATTATTCTCTTATAAATATGTTGAAAAATATGAAGCTCATATCGTTTAACGTCTTGGAAAGGTAACTATTACAAGTAAAAAGGAAAAGGAGGGAGTACTGGAGTTCTGGTGAAGATACTAGGCGCCAAAGTTTTCCTCTTTTTGCAGTTGTATCTGATTTTCTTTTGTAAAGTAATTTTATTAATGGGCATAAAGAAAGATGCAGAAATTACAAAAGAGATGTGTTAGCTGTCCGGTACATAGATGCTCAGGGAACTAACAAAATACAAAATTTGTCTGCGGTAGGTATCCAGCTAAACAAGTTAACTAGATATCTAGTCTAGCTTTAAGAGTGGGGTTTGGAGTTACCTGCTACTGTTACTGGTGGGAGGTATCTTGAGGAATTAGTTGAGTTACAAGAAAGCTAGCCCGGAAAATAAAAAGAGTTGGAGTTGGAGTTGAGATTCCATTAAAACATTTGCAATTCCCAACAAAAAAGTTGCAGGTTTCATCAGCCAGATTCGCAATCACGTTTCTTTGATTTTTATATGGCTGTGCATGGTTTGAGTTGCTCGAGTGATATTTTCTTTTTCTTTCTCTTTTCGTTCTGTGTGAGTTTATAGGGGGAGAGGGAGGGTGGTGGTGGTGGTGTGGAAATGGTAAGAGGCTATGGAATTTACTTCGAAAGATGTAATCTTTGTGTTTCTTATCGATGGGAATTGCAGCATCCAGATCCAATTGGAAGCGGATTGGGAACGGAGGCAATTGTAGAAGCAGCAGGCCCTGATTGCATCGTTCCTGGACAGAATCCACCTATCAAGCTTCTTGGGTTTAAGGTGCTTCTATCTGTTTCCAAAATTCGACTTGTTCTTTTTATCTTATCTGTTGTGCGTTTGAGATGACAAATAGTTTTCAAAGACCAGATTTTTCTTACCAGTGGAACCCAAAATGATTTGCTTTTCTACTGTAACTATGACTTCGTTGGAGAATGTAATAGAGTTAACCTGTAAAGATGGTAAATTCTATCTTAGACTTCTGATCAGTCTGATGCTGCACTGATTAGCCTTTTATTGTGAGCATTTATATAGAATTCTAAATTAAGAAACTTAGCATTAGGTTAGATCCTTTGAGAGGACTGCTGATTTTTTAACATAGGCTTGTGGATGTAATCTAGTCGTTGCTAACTTGCTATTGCTTAGCTTGTAGGACAAAGGTAATTAGAGATTGATATGCTCACTGTGAAACATATGAGGGGTCATATTTTCATGTCTAGGTGTTAGAATGAAAAGAAGTAGAAAGAAAAACAAAAAGAATCTACTTTTGCTGGTTATGTTATGTAGTTCATCCAGCAGGTCGTGTTGTCTGTTGTATCCCTTTTTCCATTAGTGCTTCTTATTTTTAGCTTAATGTAGGTTCATCCAAGTGCGAGCATTTCTATGTTGCAGTTGATGGCTGCATCTTTTAAATGATAGAACTACTCTGCAGTGGGGGGTTTAAGTTGGTGATACTGAAATCTTCTTACCATTTAGAAATTCTATCAGTTCCCTTTGTAAGGTATAATAAAGATTTGGTTGATTCTCGACTTGAATCCAAGTACTTTTAGGAAAGGGATTGATAATGTTGCATATCAGTAGATATAAAGAAGGGAATCTGCATGTAAAGAAGGAAATCAGATTCCTTTCCTTTTACATGTTGAGTGGGGAGGGAGCTCAAACGAAAGATACTTAGTGAATTGAGCTAGTGAAAATACTTACGTTTTAGCTTTTCTCTTGGGCCTTTTCATTAAGTCCTAACATTCAGTTTTCACACACGCTACTTTCTATATGCATGTAGGTTTGGCCCATTGAAGTTGACTTGAAATTTATGGAACCTGTTGGGAGAGAACTGAAGTCAGTTGGGAAGGTAAATTTTTACTTTGTCTAGTTTACTGTTCCAATTATCTAAAGAACAAAGGTGTTGAGACAAATCCAGTGACTGGTTTAGATCTTGTGAAAGAAGCTAGTTTCGTTATTTAATTTATTTATTGCCACTAAAACAAGTTGTTCATTCCTTCCACATAACCTTTGCATGAGCAGATTTTCATTAGTTAATTTATTGATGGCCTAAAACAAGTTGCTCATCCCTTACGAAATTTTTGGAATATGGATGTAGCAAATGAGTAGCCCCTAAAAGCTGCAGGAAGTTAGCATGCTTTCCATGGTATATTTGCTCTGTGGATTCAAGACTGGTATAGTTTGAAGAGGGAACACTAATAGAATGGCTCGAAAAGGTGTTGTTTCCCATTTGTAGTGAAGACTGATGGGGATTGGTGCTTATAGACACAATACTGAGATACGTGAGTGCATGCCTATGTACGTTTGGTTTTGTAGTCAAATGAAATTTTCCAATCATTGACCACAAACTTTTGACTTAGAGTGTGACACCTACTTGTCTTTCTTTAATAACTTTTTCTGAAGGATCAACCTTTACAGAAGGTGGTCTAATTTTAAAAATATGTTGATCCCTGTAAAACACCATGAAAACCCATCTTTGCTTACCCAAGTTCTCACTTTTCCACCAACCTCACCACTCTTCGCCATTGTAAATAGAGGGACACTGATCAATTTTAGCAGTAATTGTGTATTTCCATCAGGCGTGATGCTAATGTATTTGTTACCTAACTAATAAAGGAGAAGGTAAAAAGGATGTGTAGAGTTGATTCGAATATGTTAATCACCTCTTACTTCACTACCCAGATGCAGAGGCGGAGCTACGACATTGAGTTTATATGTTCTAGTATCTAGAAAAGAAAGTTACTAGGTTCTTGATAAATTATTCATACATGTTAAGTGGTTTTTTAGCACAAATACAGGATTAGCGCTAAAAGCCTAAAACTACTGTAGGTAGTGTAAATGCATACATAAGAGGCTTTTGCTAATTAACAAATAAGATGCTGCTGTTGTCCCCTTCCTCCAAGGTAGTATAAGTTTCTCAATTAGACATTCAGAAGTACAGTCAAGAATGTGAAAATAGACCTTTTATTCCAAAGATGCACATTTGTAGCTGGATTCGTACATAGAACTGTGGTATGTAAGTAGTCAAGTACAAAGAGTCGCTTTACCTTTTTGACACTTCGCTATTGTTTTTGTGCTTGCAGTTCATGGATTCCGCGGTCGATCTTATGAACAAATCTTTCATTGATCGCTAGTACTTTCGTTGGAGTGGCTGAAGTTCACCAGCTGTATACCAACTACTTTGAGGCTTGTCAAAAACTAATGAAGATTATTATAGAGATCAGCGGTTCAGTTAAATCCTACTACAAATGTTGCTTATTTAAGGAAGTTCCGTTGTATTATCAAACTTGAAATCTATTGTACATTTGACAGCTACATTGAGTTGTGGCTTTTTGAAAAAGTTTAATTACTTCTTAAGTTACATAGCTTGGAAATTTTGTGGCAATTCAATGATCCTATGGTATCTTCTCATTACAAGCTCAACTTTTCATCGTGGACATTGGTAGATGAATCTACAGTACGTTTTTCTTGCTTACAAGGAAAAAGTAAGAAATCTCAATGAAGACCTACATAGAGAAACTTACTTTTGTCATGTATTGACTGTTAAATGAGGATGAGAATAGTGGTAGAGCAAGTGTTATCTTGCCAAATCAATCCTTGTACACTGCTTTGCGTTGTCCTGGTTGGATGTACCTGGTGGAATAGTCGAGGTACGCACTTGCTGATCCTAACACCATGTTGCCACTAAGAAAGAAAAACAAGCAGTTGAAGCAAAGAGTGTTAGTACATGGTAAACAATGTGTTGCCCGATACAATGTACTGGCGAAACTATTAATTAAGGTGATCCAAGCTTTCCATTTTTTTTTTTTTGAAAGCTGGGGGCTGTCTTTACAGGTCTTTCAAAGTGAGCAGTTTATACAGTATAGTGGTAAAATTCAACTTGTCTTGTGTCTCAATTCAATGGAGAAAGCTGTGAAGCACAATAAGATTTTGTTGCCCCCACAAGAGATGCATATATTGGATCAAATCCTCATGCTTATCTTGAGTTTTCTAAGTAAGCACATGCCTTATTAAAGTTCTTATAGTTTATATTATTGTGATGAATGAGACAAAACCTTTATGCCCACAGTGTAGTGTTAAGCAGACAACCTTGGTGTACTGTACCAAAAATGGTGATGTAAAAGGGAGATAGAACTCCACTCTTTATGCACATAAGATTCATAAATCCATTGCTGACCCAATGGTAAGCCTTAAAAAGATGAATTATCTATTATGATGGTGCTGGTATTCCATTATAAACTGATGTTTTCCACCTATTTTGCCAGGTAAGATCTTCTGCTTACTCTTTTTCTCTTTTTATCCTAATACAATTTGCCACCTTGGCTCACCCTATATAAGGTAACTCTCTTATGTTGTGGCAACCATAAATGGTTCACTAATGTCTTCTCAGTTAACCATGCAAGAAGAGGAACTTCGAAGAGGGCAGTGGCTTGAAGAGGAAGATGAGAGACTGGCTATGATTGTAGCCATTTCAGGTGAACGTCGTTGGGATGCATTAGCAAAAGATTCAGGTATGATTAGCATATACACAATGTTAACTTCGTACTGGCACGAGTCAGAGGTGATTTCAGAATCAAGAGTTAGTGGGCGTAGAATAACTCTGTTTAAATATGCTACCATGCAGGGTTGAAGAGGAGCGGGAAAAGCTGCAGATTGCGATGGCTGAACTACCTCCGCCCAAATCTAAAGCACGGTCATATTACTGCAGATGAAGAACGTTTGATAATCCGACTTCAGAAACAGTTTGGAAACAAGTAGGCTTATTTTCTTCTCTATTAGAACCTTTTAAGATGCACAACAACAAAGCTTTTAAGGATATATGAAATTCTGCCTACTTTAATACCACATTGAGTTGTGATCATCTTATCTCAAAGTTTAAGCTGTTAGAGGAGATATACTTTTTATTTATGGAATTTTATCTTCAGCATTTCAAGGCTAAAGATTTTTCCGCGTTGGCTTATTAGTACTAAAGTTTTATCAATGTTATAGGTGGTCAAAGATTGCAAAACAATTGCCTGGAAGAACTGATAATGAAATCAAGAACTACTGGAGAAGTCATTTGAGAAAGAAAGCACCTGTTTATGAACAAGGTCTGCTAAAATACTCTGCTTGTTGATATTGTGTCTGTTCCCCAACTGTGCCCTCTCTCATATATGATTAGTTTTTCCATTTGACAGAATGCTTTGAAGATAATACAAGTAATTCAGAACAAAAGTCATCAATTTCGAACCGCGCTACTGTCCTTAATTCATCCAACAGTGATGACTCTTTTTCTGAAAAAGGTGATTGTTACTCTGCTGATTCTTTGGCAAATGAAGTAACATTATTGGATGGGATTCCAAGTTGGTCATATGAACAAAGCAGAATGGAGCATCATATGTACTTTTGCAGCTCAAACCTATGTTCTTGTTATGCGCCATGGACCTCTGAAGACAATAATTAAATCTGTCCAATTATATTAGTTTTTTTTTTTTTCTGTAGAAATACAAAGAATCTGATGGTATAGACATCTTGAGTTGTCCACTCTTATGAGGGAAAGGAGACAACAAGATGCAGGTTAAATATCCATTTTGGACATATTACTATCTCCTACTTCACCGAGTTTTAAGTTTTATACACTAACGATCAAGTAAAATCAACCATAGGTAACTTTCCAAAACAACAACATACCCAAGTGCAGATGATTTTCCCCAACACACTGGAAACCAACACATTTGTATGTTTATCACCTTAATTTCTTGAATCATTGTGTGTATCCCTGTAAAAACTTAAAAGAACGGGGGAACGACTATCTGTAATAAAATACATGCGAATATGAGTCAAGAGGAATTAATTTGTAAAGAGAGAAGCAAGGATAAGAGTCGTCTCAATTAAATAGATGAAAATTCGCTTTCAAGTGAGATCTTTTATCAAGTCCACACAAGTTTCATGCTCACAAGTCGCAGAAGTTAGACCCAAAAAAATAAAAAAATACATCTCGTTATTTTTTCAATTATTATTATTATTTTAAAATTCACTTGGAAATACAATGGTTTTTTTTTTTGTTGTTAAAACTCACCTCGATCTCATGTCATTTCCAATTCCTAGCGTGAGCATTGATAAAAATCATCAGGAAAGTCAACATCAAGAAAGAAATCTCACCTTTCAAAGCAGATAATGAAATTAGATATTGCAATATAATGAGTCAATAAGGGACAACACAAATATATCTGAGTCAAGGCAAAGGAGCTAGCACTTCTTCTACAATTCAAAGAATTAATATAGCAAAAGGCACATGTTCAAGTTTCCCAAATTCAAAGGTCTCTCAAATTCATCAAAAGACACATGTCAAAAATATATGTTTAAACTTCTCAAATTCATCAAAAGGCACATGTCAAGGTATATGTTCAAGTTTCTTAAAGTCATCAAAAGACACAGGTCATTGTATGTATTCTTGTAAAGACTAAAAGAACTTGTAATAAAATACGGGATAATACGAGCCAAGAGGAACTAATCCGTAAAGAGATAAGCAAGGATAAGAGTCATTCCAATTGAGTAGATGAAAATTCTCTTTCAAGTGAGATGTTTTATCAAGTCCACACAATTTTCATGATCACAAGTCACAAACAAGTTGGACCCAAAAAAATTAAAAAAATGCATCTCGTCTTTTTTTAATTATTATTATTATTTAAAATTCACCTCAATCTCATAAATGTCATTTCCAATTTCTAGCGTGAGCACTGAGGTGTATTATTCCACCAAATTTTGTGTCAGTCAAATACCATTATATAAATTGAGACGAATAATGTAATTATTCACTCATTATATAAATTGAGACGGATAATGTAATTATTCACTCTAAAGTTCGTTGTTTACGTGGAAAGCCTTCAAAAAGGCTCTTGGCCGTCTTTCCCACCAACATTACAAACTATTAAGTATATATTTGATGTCTTTATTCTATTATTTAGGTGCCCATTAACTTATCTGAAATCTCATCCTTGTTTTAATATTTACTTTTTTCAATTCTAAATTTTGCACGCATTTCATAATTCATAATCTTCCTAAGGTCATTAAGTTCTTTAAGTAAATTACCAATAATAAAAACAGAATGCGCATCCACCACCAAATATAAGCGTAAGATGATATATTGATATCATTGCTTAATTAGCCAATAGCCATATGCTTCAAATTCTAATTAAGATAATGATAATGCAGATAAAATTAAACATGTAACGTTTAAAATCATTGGATAATGATATAAAATCAAATCCATCCCGCTAAAAACACTGAGAAGATCAAGAAAAGTTAGAACAATTTGCAACACAGGATGCGTGTGTCTACGTATTCAAACTTTATAATTGTTAAATTGTCTACTTGTGCATGTCCAAAGTCAAAGGGAATAAATACCGTCTGAGGCTAAAGGAAAAGACACATTTATTATTATTAATAAATATCAAAATAGGAGAACCATGAAATTTCTAGGATTATTTTACTTAGGTTGTTTCCCTATTATGTTATTGTTTGATCAATGAAGTTTTGATGATTGACATATAAATGAAATATGTCACTCAAGCTGGTCCAATTACATGAATACAAAGGACAGACCTAACTAAGGAAAGCGGACAAGTGTTACGTTGTTGAATGCAGGATGGATAAGTTCTCTTGATGAATCACGTGCGATAAAGAAGAAGTTGTAGTTGAATACAATACTTTATTGATAAGTTGAAGAAAGAGTTTTACCTATGCAACGAGTTTTACTTGAAGGAGGACTTTGAAGTTTGCGTTGAAAAAGAACTCTAAACAGACAACAAACTGAGTTGCGTTAAGAGTCCATAGCAAGGTAGAAAACTGATGAAATTGAACCACTCTGTGGAGAGTTGTTATATATCAAGGGAGTAAATCATTTAGTTACGCACGCACTTATAAAGATAGCAACAGATTATCTGTGAAGTTCCAAAGCTTGAATCACCTGAGTTGAACCTGTTCCTATTACTTAGAGTTAAGGAGTCTTAGATTTTATATATTAGGTTGGTTCTTGAGTTGTATTGTTTTCAAGTCTCAGTGAAGTATAAACTGAGTTAGGAGCATTGTCTTCAAGTTTGGGAACTCGAAGACTTGGGAAAACTCACCTTGGAAAGGTTTGTGTTTTTGCAGAAATAAGAGTTAAGAGTTTAATTCATAGATTACAAGAGTCTAGTAATTTGTTGATTGTTGAGGCTCAATTATTTTAGTGAAGTTGGGGTTAAATCCTGTAGAGGTACAAGTTGTATTTTTTACACCTCTTTGAGCCGGATATGTACTTACTGTTTTAGCTAGATAGGAATACGTTTGACAACCTGTTTTATTAATAGGCAACTGTCAGGCTAAAATAAGCAATCAGTAGGGCACATACTCTAACAGTTATTACTCCTAATAATAAAAGTTGGGTAGACCATTCATTCAATTAATCGAAGATGAAGAAGTCCAATCCCCAAAGTTGTGCTACAAAAGGCAAAACCTCAACAGAAGAAGATGATGATGAAAAAATCCATTACAAAAGTTCAAATTGTTATTAGCAATAGAAAAGATGCCTCTACTAATAAGAGGTTACAAACATGCACCTCTACGTGTCTGTTCCATGTTGTGGGTATTTTGGAGTTTAAAACTTTTTTTGACGTGTTTGTTTCATGCCGAGAGTATTTTTTTAATTTCAGTGTCTGTCGAGGCTATGTTTTATGCTTATACCTGGCTTTGCATCTAGTATATAAATAAATACTCAAACTTAGCCTCATTTTGTAAGTGAGCACGTCTAGACACCTTCAACTTGATCTCAATAACATCTAAACACGTGTAATTCAGGGAACATAAATTTTGAAAGTGTCTAGATGATTATTTTGTAAGTTAGAGTCTTCAATTGACATAGTGAAGACGAGTCGAAGTGTCTAGACGTACATACTCAAAATTAAATTGTTCATTTGCCAGTTGAGATTAAGTTTTGAGTATTTTGTTTATGTATAATGGCTTGTTTTATGCACTGTCTACCTCCTAACTCAGCTCACCAAGGTTTCTCTCCGCTCTCTTCTGCTTTACTATCGCCCCCACCCCATCCCCTCTATTTATATATATGATTGGGCTAATTAATCAACAATAATTTTTATAATTAAATTGCAAGAAAGAGCATCACAGAGCCGTCAAATAATTGTAATAACACTGAGCAGATGGATGCTGTTTAGGGGAGTTCTGATTTCTAAGTGTTTAATGTTGTTTCGGGTACACAATCTATATGTTTGAAAAAACACTTCAACATAAGTTCAAGATTATATCAAGAACACTTACGAAGTTTTAACACCTTCAACATAAGTTCATCAAGAACTTTAAAAAAAGTGTGTTATTTAAAGAAACAAGATGAAGTAGAAATAGAGCCAAGTACTCCGAATTCATGGAGTGTCCTTAAGGAATTAATTCTTCTCAAGTACCCGAGGTTGTGGAATTTTTCCTCCTAGGATAAAATGGATTCATGTAAGATCCCGCAAATTCATGCGTCAAAATACAGCTCCTTAAGCTTCATAAAGCTATCCTAAGTGTTCAAGACTTAGTCTCATTTCAAGCCTCCAAACTTTGGGAATTTATTTGACGACCTTCTCGACCTCCATTTTTTGATTTTTAAGTTGCATTGCGATGGGGAAAGGTCGTAGTACATCTCGGGTAAGTTTTGAAATTTTTCGGATAGTGTAAGGCCATGTTTGGATTTGCAAACCAGTAGCTAAAGGCGCTTGAAGGGCACCACCTAGCTTCTCCCATGTACAAGGAAGGCGCCGCCCAGGTTAGCCAAGGCTCTAAGCAAGGCGCCGCCCTGGTCCTCCCATGGGACTAGCAAGGCACCGCCCAGGCTGTAGCCTTGGTCCAAATTTTGCTGCATTCAACTTCTGTGTCTCCAAAGACAAATTGGTCCTTTCCCACCCGTATATATACCCATAAACACGTAATTGAGCCTTCATTACATCAAAATATACTCTATTTTCTCAAAATCCTCTCAAGAACACATTAGGGTTTTTCATAGAAGATTCAAGTTCAAGAATTTCTCTCCGTCAAACTTCATAAAATTAAGAACTAAGGTATGCATAGTGTTTATTCATGGATTCCTTTCATCCATGAAGCTCAAGAACCCCTTTTTAAATTCTATATCATGATATTTATATGGTGAATGGATTATGTTCATGTTGTTGATGTTGAATGATTCCCAAGATTGTAATATTTATGTGTTTTTATGAATCTATGATATCATATAGGTTGGAAACATGTAAATTTGGTTGTTCATGATGAATAATTTGTTGATTATACCTATGCCTAAGTTGTGCATGTAAGGTGTTTGATAAAATGCCTAAAAGACTAGAAATCATGTACCTAAATGACAAATGCATGCTACAACCTTATGAAAACAGTGACTTCTATATATTGTTATGCATTATGATTGTTAATGGAATGTTCATGAAACTAAATTGATGGACTTATGGCATGTTGTTATATGCATTCCCTTTAGAACTATGTGTAGTATAAAATACCCCAACTTATGTTATTATGAATTATGAATATTGGTCATGTGTTCAAGAAGAGTCAAGTCATGTTGTGTCAGTTTCCTTCTATTGAGTTTTGGGGGTACTTGTACCCAAAAAATATAGCTGTGTGCCATGAGCCAGTGTCATGTTTTTACGATATCCTCAGTCAAGCCATGATCCATAAAACTCAGTCAGTCATGTGACTCAGGAAAGCTCAGCAACCCAGAAATCTCAGAAATCTCAGTAATCCCAGTAGTTCAGTAATCCCAATGATCTCAGTACTCAGTAATCTGGAAAACTTTAGTATTCTCAGTAATTTTAGTAACTTCAATACTCTTAGTCAGTCCTCAGATCTCAGTAGTATTCTGTTGGTCAACGGAATTTAGTACACTCAGTTTAGCTCAGCTAAACTATACCATCAGTATCAGCTCCATTCAGTTAATCATTTCAGTGTATATTCAGTTGGGAGTAGGATTCAACACCGAGTGAACCCAAGAATAGGGAATCACCTGTTATTCAGTGGAGGGTGTGATCCTTAGAAGCAATCCTTGTGTTCCAAAACTACGTAACCAGCGTAGGTTGAGATACACCCTACGCGTTTAGGGACTACATACATCTCATTTGGGTTACCTACAAAGAGAGGTTGATGAAAGAGCTCCTTGTCAGCGAGGGTATACTCATAGCTTGTTTTTACCCGTGGCACGATACTGACACCCTTCCAGCTGAGTTTACAGGTTGGACCCCACCAGTTCAGTTTCGGGATATGTCAGTTAGATGACTATCTCCCACAGTCTCAATTTCAGTCTCAATCTCATTCTCAGTAATAGAACTCAGATAGTTCATCAGAATATAGAATGTCTGATACAGTCAACTCAGATACAGTATGGAACTCAACTAGTTCTATCAGATTCAGGATTGTCAGATACAGTCACTTATGTTATCAGTTATATTAGTTATCAGAAATTGTGTTATCAGTATTCAACTTTAGGACTGCCATATACAATCAACCAGACCAGCTCTTCATAATCAGAACTATTAGAAACATTTATTCATGTATCAGTAATATAGTTTCAGTCCTTCAGTACTCAGCAATACAGTATCGGTTCCTCACTTATCAGGGACTCAAATATAAGGATCAGTAAACTCAGTTATTTGGTATCCAGTATTCATAAACTCAGATATCAGTGAATCCATATTATCAGTAGACTCAGTAGTCAGACCTAGTATCCAGCCTTATCAGGATCTCAGTTTTAGTTATGTATTTATGCATGTTTTCTCACGTTTATATCATTCATTCAGTTAGTATTGTTCATGCATATGAATCCTTTGCATTCAGCCTACCTCACTTGCATACCAGTACATTCCAATGTACTAATGCATTTGTGCTATGGTGTTTTATTTTATGCTATAGGTTTAGGAGCACGATATCCAGAGCATCAGTAGCATTCCAGATTTCAGCAGACAGAGTTAGTAGTGAGTCCTCATTATTCGAGGATAATATTATTTGATTAGTTTATTCTTTCAGTACTTATTTATCTCAGTAGATGGAGTTAGTTGGGGATATGTCCCGTTAACTCCTTATTCAGACAGTTTAGAGGCTTTCAGACTGCAACATGTCAGGCAGTTACTTCAGATTTATTTTGGTACTAATTGTACCATTTTTCATACATTAGTTTATCAGATGTTTATTCAGTTTTGAACCTTATGGCCTTTCAACTTCTATTCTGTATTTTTCAGTATATGTATATATACCATATATTATGCAGTGTACAGGTATAAATATCAGTCATGGGTTAGCTTATGGTCCTTCGGGGTCATGAGCACCGTGTAGCGTTCTGGGTACTAGATTCAGGGCGTTATAATTCACAATCAGAATGTAGTGTTACCTCAAACCTTCTAATTTTCTTCGAACTCACTCAATGGGAGATGATCACGCAGAGGTTTTAGAAGCAAGAAAAGTGTTTTTTCAATGCAGAATTTCTCTTTCATTCTACATGAGGAAAAAAGTTCAGGTATTCTTAGCCGTCAAATGCCTCTTCGGAATGGAAGCAATGGTTTATAAAAAGGTGTATCATTTTGGAGTAGTTATGTCTATCCATTCCAAAATAACATGTATTTTCTGAACAGTCAAATCTGATCAAACAATTACCTCTTTTTGAAATAGTGTCTTTTTCCTGGCAGGGTTGTGTTCCTTCATTTTCCATTCACACATTTAAATTGTACCCAACAATCCCCCTCATGAATGTGGAATGACTATTCTTTAGAAAAATTTACAGACAAGTATGTGATTAGTAAGCAAAGACTGATTGCATCCTTCACCTATAGTAAATACGTATCCACTTGTGGATTTTACTTCATTTGATCCGGTGATCCAATTTGCATCACTATATCCTTCAATTACCATTGGATATTTATTATAATGCAAAGCATAGTCTTGAGTGTATTTAAGATACCCCAAAACTCTTTTCATTGCCATCCAATGTGTTTTATTGGGATTACTCGTGTGCCGACTCAATTTAGTAATAACACATGCTATATATGGCCGTGTACAATTCATGATATACATTAAACATTCCAACACTCTTGCGTAATTCAACTGTGATTCACTGTCACTTTCATTCCTTTGAAGTGCAAAGCTCACATCTAATGGAGTCTTGGCAATACCAAAATCTAAATACTTGAACTTCTTAAGTACCTTTTCAATGTAATGAAACTGTGACAAGACCAACCCTTGGGAGTTCTATGGATTATTATTCCTAAGATCATGTCCGCAACTCCAAGGTCTTTCATATCAAACTTGCTCTCAAGCATTTGTTTCGTAGCATTTATGTCAGAAATGTCTCTGCTGATGATCAACATATCATCCACATACAAAAAATAATGAACTTGTGATTTGGAGTGTCTCTAATGTAAACACATTTATAACATTCATTTATCTTAAACCCGTTTGCCAACATGGTTTGGTCAAACTTTGCCAGCCACTGTTTAGGTGCTTATTTTTGTCCATAGAGTGACTTAACAAGTCTGCACACCTTTTTTTCTTTATCAGGAACCACAAAACCCTCGGGTTGTTCCATGTAAATTTCTTTCTCCAATTTTTCATTTAGAAATGTTGTTTTCACATCCATTTAATGGATTTCAAGATCATATACCGTCGTCAAGGCAATTAAAATCCAAATCAATGTTATCCTTGTTACAGGTGAGTATGTATCAAAATAATCAAGGCCTTCGTTCTGTTTGAAATCTTTTATTACAAGTCTTGCCTTGTATTGGTCAATAGTATCATCCGCTTTTAATTTTCTTTTGAAGATTCATTTAGAACCTAAAGGTTTATTTCCTGGAGGAAGATCAACCAACTTTCACATATGGTTGCTCAAGATTGAATCAATTTCACTATTGACGGCCTCTTTCCGAAAGAATGAGTCTGAAAATGACATTACCTCGTTAAATGTTTGAGGTTCGTTTTATAAGAGAAATATTACAAAATCCGATCCAAATAAAGTAAATGTTCTTTGATGTGTACTATATCTTGGATTCTTACAATTATATACATCCTTACTTGGTTCATCTTGAGGTCGTTTTGACCCTCCTTTAGACTGTTCATTTCTAGTTTTATACGGATAAATATATTCAAAGAAGTCAGCATTATCTAATTCAATTACATTATTTTCATTGATATCCGATGTTCAAATTTATGAAACAAAAACTGACATACTTTACTACTATTAGGATATCCTATGAATACACAGTCCACTGTCTTAGATTCTATCTTTACCCTTTTAGGCATAGGAACTTGGACTTTTGCTAGACACCCCCACACTTTGACATATTTCAAGTTGGCTTTCCTTCCTTTACATTTTTCATAGAATTGATTGTGTGTTACTATGGGTTACTCTATTGAGTATTTGGTTAGCTATAAGGATAACTTCCCTCCACAAGTTTTGCGGTAAACCTAAACTTATTAGTAAGACATTCATCATTTTCTTTAAGGTTTGGTTTTCCTTTTCGCAATTTCATTAGATTGAGGTAAATACGGGGCTGTAGTTTGATGTATAATTTCATTCTCTACATATATTTCCTCAAAGGGAGATTCATATTCTCTGCCCCTATCACTTCTAATTATTTTGATCTTTTTCTCTAATTAATTTTCAACTTCTGTTTTATATTGCTTATGTGTCTATTACTTCATCCTTACTGTTTAGCAAATAGACATAACAGTACCCATTACAATTGTCAATAAAATTTATAAAATACATTTTCCTATCACGAGATGGTGTTGATTTCATATCACAAATGTCAGTGTGTATTAAGTCTAAGAGATTGAAATTCCTTTCAACGGAATTATACAGATGCTTAGCATACTTTTATTCCACACATATTTGATATTTTGATTTATTGCACTCAAAGTTTGACAAAACTTCTGCGTTAATCAGTTTTCACAAAGTTTTGAAATTGATATGTCCTAATCGTTCATGCCACAATTCATTAGATGTAAGAAAGTAAGAAGAAATAAAACTTTTATTGATTTTAACTGTCATTACATTCATCTTAAATAGGCTCTCGGTGAGGTAGCCTTTTCCGACGTACACTTCCCCTTTGCTAATTATAATTTTTCCAGAAATAAATACACATTTGAATTCATTTTTATCAAGAAGTGATAAAAAAAAATCAAATTCTTTCTTAACTTCGGTACATAAGGGACATTGTTGAGAGTCAACACTTTATCTGATGTCATTTTCAAACAGACTTTTCCTGTCCCTTCAACTTTTGTAGTTGCGGAGTTTGCCATATAGATTTATTTTTGCCTTGAGCCGTAGCGAAAGCAGCAAACAACTCTTTATCTTCACAAACTTGGTAGGTGGCACTAGAATCCATCCACCATTTTTGAGGATATCTCACTAGGTTACATTCAGAAAGCATGGCACATAGATCGTCCATTTCGTTCTTGGATTCAACCATATTTTTTTGACTCTTCTTTTTGCCTTTCTTTGGGGCATGATAATAAATTGACCTGTGGCCAATCTTTCCACAATTAAGGTATTTTCCCTTGAATTTCTTCCTAGGTTGATTTCTTTCTTGTCTAGCTTTATTTCGCTTTTTTGAGTTGTTGGAGTCATCTTCTACAATGTTTACTCCATTCATTGCAGAATTTCCTTTTGACTTTCTCTATATGGCTTTGTTGTCTTCTTCTATGCACAACCTCACAATGAGGTCTTCAATTATCATCTCCTTTTGTTTGTGTTTTAAGTAATTCTTGAAGTCTTTCCAAAAAGGTGAAAACTTCTCTATGTTCAAATAAGGTATTCACTAAAGAATACCTTCAGCAAGGAGATCGCGGATGATGACTTGCAATTCCTGTATTTGATAAACGATAGTCTTTTTGTCAATTATTTTGTACTCAACGAGTCATGCAACAAAGAACTTCTTGGTTCCTACATCCTCAGTCTTATATTTCTTTTCCAGCACATTCCATAATTCTTTAGATGTCTTTATTCCACTATAACTGTTGTATAAGTCATCTTGGAGGCCACTTAGGATATAATGCCTACATAGGAAATCGGAATTTTTCCATGCCTCTGTTATGATGAAACGCTCCGTGTCCGAAGTTTCTCTGTTATGATGAAACACTCCGTGTCCGAAGTTTTTTTGGGCACTTCTGGAGCATCTTCTGGTATAAACCTTTGTAGACATAAGGTTGTTCGATAAAAGAACATCTTTTGTTGCCACCTCTTAAATCAATTCCAAAAAAATTTCTGGGCTTTTCTGCTAGTGCCATAGCGGGTGGCGCAGTTGTGCAACTGGTTGTAGCAACATTGGTTGCTGCCACACTTTTCACACCATCAACATGACTGTCTGTAGTCATTTTTTCCGTCACAAAGAGACAAACAACTTTAGTATATCAAAATACTAATTACAAGTTTATAGTAGCTTTAAACAATACTTGTTTCTAGTTTAACGATGAAGTTTTTT
>NC_061120.1:205350509-205361784 GCF_002878395.1 Capsicum annuum
ATCACTTGTTAAGTTCAAATGTAGTAGAAAACATAAAGCTTTAATCTCCAAAAACTAAACACTACAAATTATGAAAAAAAAAACTTTAGTGAAAAGAAAATTTCACCAAACAAGCAAAAAAAATATATATATTTTCCAAATTTAATTCCTTTAGATTGTTGTTTCGGGTGCACATTCTGTATGTTTGCACAAACACTTCAACACAAGTTCAAGATTATATCAAGAATACTTACGAAGTTTTCACACCTTCAACACAAGTTCATCAAGAACTTTCAAAGAAGTGTGTTATTTAAAGAAATAAAATGAAGTAGAAATAGAGTCAAGTACTCCAAATTCACGGAGTGTTCTTAAGAAATTAATTCTCCTCAAGTACCCGAGGTTGCAAAATTTTTCCTCCTAGGATAAAATGGCTTCACAATCAAAATGTAGCGGTACCTCAAATCTTCTGATTTTCTTCGAACTCACTCAACGGGAGATGATCACATAGAGGTTTTAGAAGCAAGAGAAATATTTTTTTAATGTAGAATTTCTCTTTCATTCTACATGAGGAAAGAAGTTCAGGTATTTATAGCCATAAAATGCCCCTTCGGAAAGGAAGAAATGATTCATGGAATAGTGTATCATTTCAGAACATTCATGTCTATCCTTTTGAAATAACATGTTTTTTTTTAACAGTCACATCTAATTAAACAATGACCCTTTTTCCAAATCAGTGTGTCTTTTTCTCGAAGGGTTGTGTCCCTCAATTTTTCATTCACATCAATTGAACCCAACATTTAATACTTACTACAATTTAGTAGTAAAATATTAAAGCACTTTCCTTGTCCTATTTAGGTTATTGGAATCAAATAATTACAAGATGACATAATTATTGAGATCCTCAACAGGTTATCCATTTGATATCTTGTTCAATTTAAATGTGTTTCAAAATTATACAACAACAACAAAATACCCAGTGTATTCCCACATAGTGGGGTCTGGGGAGGGTAGAGTGTACGCAAACCATACCACTACATGAGATGAAGTAGAGAGACTGTTTTCGATAGACCCCTGACTTAGGACCAATAGCAGTATAACAGACATAAAATATAAATGTATATAAACTAGTACAATATGCAAAATAAACTAATTCCACAAGCTATAAGATAATACTACAGCCATAAGATAATACTAAAAACTATCTGACCAAAACCATAGACAACACTCAACACCACGCACAAGAAACTTCATAAACAAATAAATAATGCTCCCCTATTATTACCGACTCACTCTCACTCCCTAACCCTCTACCCTAATCCACGTTCTCCATACCTTCCTATCAAGGGTCATGTCCTTCGTAAGTTGTAACTGATCCATATCATGCCTAATCACCCCCTTCTAATATTTTTTGGGCCTACCTCTACCACGCTTAAAACCATTCATAGCCAGTGTCTCATACCTCCGCACTGGAGCATCAGAGCCCCTCCCCATCACATGCTCAAACCAGTGTAACCTTACTTATCGGATCTTGTCCTCCACCGAGGCCACTACCACCTTCTCTAAAATAATCTCATTTCTTATCCTATCTTTCCTAGTATGGCCACACATCCATCATAATATCCTCATCTCCGCCACTTTTAACTTTTGAATGTGGGAGTTCTTAATTGGCCAACACTCCGCTCTATACAACATAGCCGATTGAACTGCCACTCTGTAGAACTTTCCTTTAAGATTCGGAGGCACCTTCTTATCATATAAAAATTTTGAAGCTAGCCTCTATTTCAACCACCCAGCTTCAATACATTGCATGATATCTTCATCAATCTCACCATTGTCCTGAATCATAAACCCCAGATACTTGAAACTCTATATTTTCAGAGTGGTCTGGGAGTCTAACTTCATAACCATGTCAGCCTTCTATGACACCTCACTAAACTTACACTCCAAGTACTTCGTCTTGGTCTTACTTAACTGAAATCATTTCGACTCAAGGTTCTGTCTCCAAATCTCCAACTTATCATTAACTCCTTCTCGAGTCTCATCAATTAGCACCACATCATCCGTAAATAACATACACCAAGGCACATTCCCTTGAATATGTCGTATTAAACTATCCATCACCAAATCAAATAAAAAAGGGCTAAGAGTCGATCCCTGATTCAACCTTATCAAAATAAAAAGTGCTTCAAATCTTTACCTACCATCCTCACGTGTTAGCACCATCATACATGTCCTGAATTGACCTAGTATATGCTACAGGTACCCCTTTAACCTCCAAGAACCTTTACAGAATCTTTTTGGGAACCCTGTCATATGTTTTCTCAAGATCAATAAATACCATGTGCAAGTCCTCCTTCCTCTCCCTAAAATACTTTACTAATCTCTTCATGAGGTGAATGGCCTCAGTAGTTGAGCGACCTAGCATGAAGTTGAACTGATTCTTAGAGATAGTCACTCTCCTTCTCAGCCTCAACTCTACCACCCTTTCCCAAACCTTCATAGTATGACTCAACAACTTAATACCTCTATAGTTGTTGCAACTCTGGATGTCTCCATTATTCATATACAAAGGAATCATCGTACTCGACCTTCATGCTTCAGGCATATTTTCTGCCCTTAAAAAATATTAAATAACCTTGTCAATTACTCCAAACCTGCCCTACCAATATTCTTTCGAAAATCCACTAGAATCTCATCTGGCCCGATCGCCCTACCCCGAAGCATCCTGTGAATAGCTCCCTTGACCTCCTCAACCTTGATACGCCTATAATAACCATACTCACAACACTCCTCGGATTTCTCCAAGCCCCCTAACACGAAATCTTTGTCCCCTTCATCATTCAAAAACTTATGAAAATAGGACTGCTACTTTTTCTTAATGAGGGCATCCTCAACCAACACAGTACCATCCTCTCCCTTGATGCACTTTACTTGGTCAAGGTCATGAGCCCTTCGTTTCCTGGCCTTATCAAACTTATAAAACTTCTTATTCCTGCTTTTCTCCTCTAAAGCTGCATACAAGCTCTCAAAAGCTGCCGACTTTGCTGTCGTAACCGCTAACTTAGCTTCTCTCTTAGCTACCTTATACTCTTCCTTATTCTTCTATCTTTCCTTATTATTATTTCTCTTAACCAACTTAGCATAAGCCACCTTTCTCTTAACCTCTTTAATCCACCACCAGTTCCCTCGATGCTTGTCAGAACAACCTCTCGAGACACCCAACACCTCTTTAGCAGTCTTCCTAATGCAGCTGGCAGTTGAATCCCACATACTATCCACATTCCCTATACTCTCCCAAGACCTCCTTCTCTTTATTTTATCCCCCATCTCTAAAGCACTAGCCAAAGTAAAGCTACCACACTTAATCCTGGGCTAAAGACACTGATCTCTGATCCTTATTTTGTGAAGAAACATCTCAATCGTGTAAAAAATGATCAATATTCCCAATAATTTCTTATTAACCAATGTTCCCTTATAGATAATACATATTTCATGTATACTGGTCTTTTATCGTCCGTTCAACTGATTGACAATATAAACAAATGGTAGACAGGTCAAATTGTTAATTTTGGGCATATTACTATCTCCTACTTTTTGTTTTAAGCTTATTTTATGTGCTCTAACAATCAAGTAACATAAGAGGGACAAATATACTCTTTAACTATGAGAAATGGATATATATATATATATATATATATATATATATATATATATATATATATATATTCTTCATTATATTTTGGATACACATTGTAACGCCCCATAAAAATTTGTGCAATGCGTTGTCTCTTATTAGCATGTGCATGGAATGAGAAACTTGAAAATATTCTAAGTGTAAAAAGGGCTTAGTTACATTTTGATCTTTCAATCTTTGGGATTCTTATTCTTGACCTTACCGACTTTTGATTTTTGATTTTTAAGTTGCGTTACAATCAGGCAAGCTCATAGTACATCTCAGACAAGTTTCAAAATTTTTCGAGTAGCATAAGGGCATGTTTGGTTGCCCAAACCAGTAGCTCAACGCGATTAAAGGGCGCTGCACAGGGTTCTCCCCCAGGCTAGGCAAGGCGCCGCCCTGGTCTCACCCAGGGTCAAGGCGAGGCACCGCCCAGGTAAATGCACTGGGCCAAAAAACAAATTGTACTTCAGCTCTGTCTTCTAAGGGGCAAAATATTAATTTTCCAACCCCTATATATATATCTATAACACGGGATTGAGCCTCATTTCACCCAAAATATATGGTTTTCTCTCAATTTTCTTCAAGAACATCCATAAGGGTTATAAACTAAAAACCAAAGTAGTTCGAGATTCAACCGTAGGTTTTTGAAATTGATCGCATATTTTGAATCCCCGCAGCGTAGGTTTCAAGAAGCACTTATTAACTTTGCATATAGAGGTACGTAGGGCTATCCTAAAAATCTCATGGGCTTAAAATTCATGTTTTAAGAATGGAGGTTTTGAAATTACGAATATAATCATATTTTAAATGTTTTAATGATATTGATTTGGTCTTCAAGCCTTTTTCTAAAATGATTTGATATATTATATATGTATATGCATGTGTTTCAAAAAAATGATAACTTAAGAGCATGAACTATATGGAATCCCTCTCTTGATATGATTTTGTTTTAAATTTTCATATGATGTGAATTGTTTGAAATCATCTTGAAAAGCATGACATGAAATGTTTTGAAAATTGTTATGATCAGATATGATTTTGACTTGCAAAGAGAGGGTTGTTTATGTTGAAACATGTTGAATATAATGGTTGAATGAAAAGAATGATGTGAGACTGAACAGGTATGATGAAACCCTACAGAATATGATATGTGATTGATTTAAATAAAGTTTGAATGTTTTGATTTTACATGAGATAGGTGGATGTCTGAAGAAGGCATTTGAGTGAAAGGGCTCATCGCTGGAAACAGTGTTTCCCGACAAGGGAAATTGGTACCCTGCTTTGTGATCTTGTATACCTGATATATGTTATCCCAATTTTGGCCTATGGTTAGGAGCCCTGCTTTGTGATCTTGTGAACTACTATACTTCATTGGGTCGAGACACCCTGCTGTGTGATCTTGTGTGTCTTCTCCTCACTTATACTCTAATCTCGGCGGCAATCGAGGTTTGATAGTTGGTGTAAATGTGATATTATAGGGTATTCCACCTAGCTCAGCTGCATTGCATTGTTGTTGAAAAATTATTACATTATGCCCATGTGTTTTCAAATGATTTGATATAAAACTACTTTATAATGACTCTCACTTATATTTTGTAAAAATATTATATTTTTGTTTTGGATTACTCTGCGTACTAGTACATTTATATTGATCCCCCCTTCTCTCCTAGGTTCGGAGGCATAGTCTAGGGGTCTAGATAATCAGTAGATTTCTTCAGATAGATTTGCAAAATCAAGTGGTGAGCCTTCTATATTTCAGAAGGCCTGATGTCTGACAGTTTATTTATCATTTAGTAGTTTTGGTTCTACTGGGGGCCTTGTCCCAGTTTTCAGACAGTTTTTTATTTCAGTCATGTAGTAGAAATTTCACAGACGGTTTTCAGATGTCGATAGATGTTATGGGACTTTATTTCCCATTATTGAATTTATTAGACTTATGACCATGTTTCCGTAGAATTGTGTATTTTCCGCATTTCTTTTATCATATGAATTATGTGCATGATTACCAGTTAGATAGGGGTGTTTCAAGCCTTCGTGGTTTAGAATTTTTGTCACGACCAGGGCCCCGATCTGGGTCGTGACAAACTTAATATCAGAGCCAGGTTCATGGTCCCAGGGTGTCTGCGAAATTGCATTGGGTAGATTCTTGTTTGTGGGTGTGTATCGCGCCACACTTATAAGCAGGAGGCGGCTAGACGTTTAGGAATGTCTCTCTTTCTTTATGTTGTAGTTCGTGCAATAGAGTCAGAATGGTCCTCTTTCATACTCTAATTTTTTCTATGGTGTCTCCTATACAAAGGTAAAAGTCATCCCAAATTCTTTCCTTACTTTGATGTTCTCAGACATGTCCCATTATTGGGGTGATTCAAGTGCAAAAAGTTTAGAGTCTACTTGATATGGTCCTTTTCGATTGAGTCATATAGGATTTAAAAAAAAATTGTGCAAGGACTTGAGAAGAGTCTGTTTGCTTTAAAGTGTATTGATGTGAGTGTGAACCTTTATATTAATGAAATCATGTTTTTCAGCCTGCGGTATTGAGTGTATTTAGTCCCTTTTCAAAAAAAAAAAAATTTATGTCGCGGATATTGTGCTTTAGGGGGAATGATGTGTAATAGAGTGTTGGAACTGTATTTTCACCTGAATAGTAGTATGAGTTAAAGTGTTATTGTGATGACCTATTGGTAATAAAATTAGACCAAAAAGTTGGCGATGTGAAGTCACAAAGTTAGAAGTCAGAGTGAGGATGGCTTTTAAGTAAATAAATATTTCACTTGAATAACCGATGTTTGAGGACGATTTACCCCTTTATAGTGATAAACTGAGGTGGTATCTAGTAGCATGTGTAGATTGTATGGTAATCCATGGAGGAAGTTTTTGACTCCGATTTTATTTATACAGAGTAAGATGTGTATTCTTAGTTCATTGGATATTGCATATTAAATTTCTATCTCATGTAATCTTGTCATCAAGGTATTGTTGAAAAAAATAAAGTCTAGTGAAGCCGTGTGGGGCTCTTTTGATTCACTAGTATAGTTGCCTTGTTATTTATCTTATTTTCTTGTTCAAAATACAAAATCAAAGTCTAGTGAAACCGTGTAAAGCCTATTTTGATTCACTAGCAACTTGTTGTCCAACTTGTTGTTCTGGTGGTGGTTTAAAATATGTGTAGCTAAATTTGTTTGCATGAGATGGAGTTGGTAAATAGGTGATTCGTCCTTGTGTAAGTTTAGTAGAAGGTAGAGAAGAAGTTGTTAGTCAGGGTGATTTGTCGGTTGCTTGAAGTGTGAAAACGACTATACTAGCCAGTAAGTTATTATTATATATAGACTCATGGTTGTTGTGGAAATTAAAGGTAGTATAAATGTATGATTGAGTAAGTAAGTATGAGAGATCCGTATAAGTAGAAAAGATTTTATGGGGTTATAATATAAGATTAAGGTTGATCATGTCTGTTATGTAACTTTACCCCTTGGCCTTTTTTTCGTTGGTAGCTGTAAACTAGTATACCTTGTGAGAAGGTATGTAATGGATTTTGAGATGTTTGAATAGAATGTGTCAATTTTATGGACTAGTATATTGTGTTGCACTCGTCATTGGTGGTAGATGATTGATACTAAACTATAGGCTTGAATTTAAGTGTAGAATATGGTGATAAAAAATAGTGGCATGAGATCGATGATGCATGTTTTGTGGGATTAAATAAGTAGGCTTGATGTGTTGAAATAGCACGTTCTAATGGATTATGATAAGGAAAATCGTAAGGTCAAGATCGATTATTATTGTTATGAAGTTCTAGTGTACTAGTGTTTCTTGATGTTTATTTCATGGTTTCCAAGTGAGAATCATGTGTAAGGTTGGGTTGTAAAATTATGTTTAGCACTAGATATTAAGTTTGAATAGTTGAAGTCCATGAAGGTGGATGAGATGATTGCTTGGTAATGATACCAGTTTTATAGAGGTGATCTAATCGGCTTGAACAGTGTACGTGAGAGATTAAGTTTAATTGATTCACAATGAAGTATGATGTTGTATGTATGATGTAGAAGTATGCCAAAGTGATATGAGGTTGCAATATTTTTTCTAAGGCTATTACATGATTTGTGTGGCTAGTGGTACCGTTGATTTGCTAGGTGGAAAAAGACTAGTTAGATGGTATATGGTGTTCTAGATAGCCAAGTTAAGGAGCTTTGATTGATAGTGTTGAGCCTTTTGATGTGATCTTGATTCTCATGGAAGATAGATATAAGTTTAGAGTAGCAATATTGGTATGCTATGACGGAAGTAGTATTGTTCGTCGAAGGCTCGGTGATATCCATGTTAAGCGTTAGAAGCGAAGTTGAGCTTTCTTTTGAAGATTCAAAGTTAGTAAATGTGCTAGTATTATATGATGACTTTTGGGGCTATAGAAAGATAGAATGTACCTGAGAAAGTAGTATTAGAAGTGGGTTTTCCACTTCCAGGAGTAGTCATTCAGGTTAATTTCTATTAATTATACGTATTGCTATATTCTAGATCCTAGAGTATAGTGAGTGTAGTTCAGTTTAGAGTCTAGTAATAAGGGATCTATTGAACTTAATATGATGGCTTGAAGCCAGGGGGAGATGATAGAACGAATAACCAAGTCAGGCTCTCAGATTTTAGTAGTGATGTCATGGCAACATAGAACGTCAGAATGTGAGGGTAAGACTCAACCCATTCCTATCTCAGTATTTTTCAGTTATCCCAATACATACTCATGCCTTACATATCAGTTCAATAATCATAGTTCATGATCATTCTTGTGATAGAGAATCATGTACTCTTCCCGTTCTAAAATGAAGAGTTCCAGTTCATTTAGTCGTTGGAATTACATTTCATATGTTACAAAATCCAAATTGAGGTCATGAAGCTAATGAAACATATATTTACACCAATAGTATGCTCAGTCTCCATAACTCATGTTTTACACCAAATGATTGGCGAGATTCAGCTTATAGCCATGAATAACCTAAATTCAAAGTTCTTTGATAAATTTTGAATGTTGATTTGCTATTCCTCAGGCCTCAGTTAAGTATTAAGTTTCATATAATATCCTTCTATGCTTAAAGATCTTATGTTCTAACATTTTGTGACTCCTTCTTATGTGATGATGGTTGTGATGAGTAAATGTTTTCCTGTTGATGAAAATCATTGTATGCTCGTTTAGATAAGGTCATAAGTATGAAGTAATATTGGGGCCAAATCTTTGATATATGTGATGGTTAGTGGGAATTTGTGTGCGTATGTTCTGGAGATAACGCGTGGGAGTTATATTAATAGGGGTTTAGAGAATACGTGTAGTATATCTTTATGGGTGTTTCCTTGAAGTTCACATGTGGTTATAAAATAGGCTTGAATAACATGTTGGGATGGTAATAGTTCAGAGTTAGTCATTGAAGTGGTAAGGAATCATATGCTTAGAGTGAGATCTTTTAAGAGATATAGAAGGTTGAATCTTATGGTCTAGACTTGTATCGTGGAGTGGCATGTAGTAATTTGTGAGTTGGAGTTAGGCCTGATCACGGTAAAGAGGATTTAAGTTACTATAGACATTAGTAGAAAGATTTATAAATGCCAATACGAGAACAAATAAGTTGAATCGAATGAAAGTGGTATCTACGGGAAGTAGTACAGTTAAGGGAGTGTTCGAGGAGTGTGTTAATCTTGAAAGTAAGAAGTTGCATTGACTAAGGCCTGGCAATTCTATCCTGATTTATGAGTTATATGTGTATATTCCAGGCTGCAGAGTAATGTCAATGTTGGGATCCTATTGTCGGATGTCTTGTGTGACTCATGCCCAAGGTCTTTTGCTACCTAATACTACTAGGACTTCTTCAGGAAGAGTGTTGATAAGATACTCTAGATTGAGTATAAGTTTCCAGTATAGTTTAGTCAATGTAGCCAACAAATAAGTTTGACAGACAGGCAGACAAGTACGGTGGTTTCCTGCCTTTTTACCCGGTCCTACTATCCAAAGTCTTATGCGTATAACCATCCCAAGATAAAATTTATTCCATCCATGGAAATTGCGAATTTAGTTCAGTACGAATGTCATGTTTCAGATTTAGTTATTTATTCATGACTTAGTTCATGAAATTTCAGTGCATGGTTTCAAATCTTTCCGAGTAGTTTAGCTCAGACAGTGTAATACCTTCGTACAATTCAAATCTTGTTGCATCAGGAGTCGTACTTACATGAATTATCACTTCTTGTTTTAATATGTATAATCGTATCATGAACACTTCAAGGAAAATCCTAAATTCTCAGCATGAATCAGCTCCTAAAAGCAAGTAAAGTCAAGTCAGTCCAAAATTCAGTTTCATGATAGAAGTGTATATGTTTCAGATCAGTGTATCCTTTCTTAGAGGACATATCATGTCTGAATTATACCTTACCTCTAAGGCTTCAACAAATTCCTACCCATCATTCCGGGATGAATGATCCCAAGGGGGAGATAATGTAACGCCCCATAAAAATTTGTGCAATACGTTGTCTCTTATTAGCATGTGCATGGAATGAGAAACTTGAAATATTCTAAGTGTAAAAAGGGCTTAGTTACATTTTGAACTTTCGATCTTCGGGATTCTTATTCTCGACCTTAACGACTTTCGATTTTCAATTTTTAAGTTGTGTTACGATCGGGCAAGCTCATAGTACATCTCAGACAAGTTTAAAAATTTTTCGAGTAGCTTAAGGGCATGTTTGGTTGCCCGAACCAGCAGCTCAACACGATTAAAGGGCGCCGCCCAGGGTTCTTCCCCAGGCTAGGCAAGGAGCCACCCTAGTCTCACCCAGGGTCAAGGCGAGGCGCCGCCCAGGTAAATGCCCTGGGCCAAAAAATAAATTGCACTTTATCTTCGTCTTCTTAGGGGCAAAATAGTAATTTTCCAACCCCTATATATATATCTATAACACGGGATTGAGCCTCATTTTACCCAAAATATATGGTTTTCTCTCAATTTTCTTGAAGAACATCTGTTAGGGTAAAAACCCAAGTAGTTCGAGATTCAACCGTAGGTTTTCAAAATTGATCGCATATTTGAAATCCCCATAGCGTTGACTTCAAGAAGCACTTATTAACTTCGCATATAGAGGTACGTAGGGCTATCCTAAAGATCTCATGGGCTTAAAATTCATGTTTTAAGAATGGGGGTTTTGAAATTATGAATATAATCATGTTTTAAACGTTTCAATTATATTGATTTGGTCTTTAGGCCTTTCCCCAAAGTGATTTGGTATATTATATATGTATATGCATGTGTTTCGAAAAGATGATAATTTGAGAGCATGAACTATTTAGAATCCCTCTCTTGATATGATTTTGTTTTAAATTTTCATATGATGTGAATTGTTTGAAATCATCTTGAAAAGCATGACATGAAATATTTTGAAAATTGTTATGATCGGATATGATTTTGACTTGCAAAGAGAGGGTTGTTTATGTTGAAACATGTTGAATATAATGGTTGAATGAAAATAATAATGTGATACTGATGACTTGCAAGTCGGGTATGACGATACCCTATAGAATATGATATGTGATTGACTTAAATAAAGTTTGAATGCATTGATTTTAAATAAGATAGATGGATGCCCGAA
>NC_061120.1:205364784-205419577 GCF_002878395.1 Capsicum annuum
AAAAAAAAAGAAAAAAGAAAAGTGAGTCAAAAAAGAGTTTCGTAGTTCATTTTTAGAGTTCTTTATGACTTTTGTTCTTCACAACCCAAAAATTCCAAAAAAAGATTTTTTTTTTACCTTTTGCATTTATCTTCTCAAAAGAAGAAAATTCAAAAAAAAGATTTTTTATCTTTTGCACTCATTTGTCAAAAAATAAAAGAACATCAAAAAGATTTTCTTTCCACAGTTGTTGGTGTCGATTTTATGTGAGGTGTCAAATCAAAAAATCCAAAAAGATTTTATCGGTATTGTTCATCATTTGCCTTTGGTCATGTCTCTTAAGTTAGAGTCAATCGGTTAGTTAATCCTTAATTATCCAATCTAGACGAACTACACACCCCTGATTCTCCACTTTTGGGATGTGAGATATGTTGGCAGCCTATTGTTGGTTCGAAAATCTTATTTAAAAACTTCAAAAAGATTTTTCTTCACTCTTTATTAGAGTAGATGTCATATGTTTCCTTAAAAGAAAATTGCAAAAAGATTTTCCTTTAATTGTTTCAAGTTTTATTTTCGTATGAAATTCAACATTGAAGACCCTAAAAGATTTCTCTTTGGTAATCATAGATAGTGGTGGGGATAAATACCAAAAAACCAAAAAAACTGAAAAATCGAACCGAAATTTAATTTTGATTTTGATTTTTCATTTTTTCGGATTGATTTCGATTTTCAATTTTTAAATTTCAGTTAAACGGTTCAGTTTTCAGTTTTCTTAAAAAATATTTTGGTTAAACCGAAAAATTTAAAATTGAAATTATATAAATAATATTATAATATATACGTATATTATCAATTTATTATATATATATATATAAAATAATATATATTATCAATATATTATATTAATTATATATACATTTTAGTAACCCTAATTCCAACTCCAAGGCGCCTAAATCCCTAAATAGTAAACATATTACCATTCACACTCAAGGCTCAATACTCACGAACAGTAAATAGTAAATCCAAAGCGCCGTTTTCGATTTACACCACCGGCAATTCGGCAAAATAGACGAAAGACCGGTGATATACTCCCTTTCTTTACAATGACACCGTGACCGGCGACCCACAACCGCAACCCGCAACCCACAAATTTGGTGTTTCGTGTTTGTGTCTAAAGAGGAGCATTCAGGTGAGTTTATGGCATTTTTTGCTTAACATGGTAGTTTATTGCATTTTCTTTATTTTACATTTGGAATAGAAACGAGTACTGCATCACTCAAGAAACTCCATATGTTAGTCCCAACGATGATATTGCTTGTTACCATAAAGAACTTGATGACATTATTTCATTTCATTGAGTTACTTATAGTTATTTATATTTCAGAATGAAGAATAGATTTGAAAAAAATCATTTTTCTTAAAAAAATCATCAATTTTTAAATGTTCAATTATGAAAAAGAGAGGCTCTCTACTTTAATATTTCAAACCAAAATAAAAATAAAAAAAACCAAACCGATTTTATTTCGGTTTGGTTATGGTTGTCATTTTTGTCAATCCGAAAACTAATAAATCGAACCGATATTAAACGATCAGACCGAACTGACCGAACGTCCACCCCTAATCATAGATGTCATTTTGTATAGGAATGTTAAAGCTGAAAAATTCAAAAAGATTTTCGTCAATTCTTTTGAAAATTTGTTATTTTATTTTCTTTTTAAAGTTTCAAGTAAAGAAAAAAAAAAGAAAAAAGAGTTTAATTGGCCATTGTGACAAGACTTCACGAACTACGCACACCTGATTATCCTCTCTCGGGAGTGAGATACGTAGGCGTCCTTCTTGGGTTCGGTGATCTTTTAAAAAAAAAAGAAGAAAAAAGAGGTTTTGAAAAAGTGTTGAACTCTAACATATTTGTTGTTTTTTGTTGAGTTAGTTTAAGGTGGTTGGTTTGTGGCATTTTGGCTGGTCCTTCACATCACACCAAATCTAAAGGATTAGTTGTGTCCAACAAAGATATAGATAGTGACATCGTGGATCAAATAAAGAATCAGGAAATTGAGAGTTTGAAGCCACAGATTAGGAGGCTAAGACAACAAATGACAAAAATGCATCGAGCTTGGGCCAGTGGGTTGCCTCCTCCTCCAATTCCCTTTATTGATCCTACAAATACCTCGAGTTTTCCCCCAAAATCTCAAAGTTAGTTTTCTACAGTTGTTGATGTACTGCAACAAGACTCAGAATTCATTCCAAGCCAAAAGCATCTCATTACTTCCATCACTTTTGCTCTAGCTCCTCAGCATAATCCTGCTACATTCATAACACCACATGTCGTCTGTGATCTTGTTGCTCAATCCTCTACTGGGATTCCACACTGGATCGCCTAACGATTGTGCGTCCCCATGCCGCTAGCGAACCTATATTCAATACTTTTTGTGATCATTGTTATACTCCTGAGCCTGTTTTTACGTTAACTGGACCACCAAAATTTTTTAACAAGAAGTCCAGTGTGCTAGAAGAGTCGGAGAAAATGGTTGGAAAAATAAAGAGTGCAGAAAATGCTATGAAAAATTCTCTAGGACCCGTGGGTAAAGAAGATGTTTCATACAAAGACTGGGGCATGCCTTTAAGTGCTAACCTTCCTCCAATCTTTGAGATATCGAAATTTGAGGAGCAAGATGGGTATGAGGAATCCGTGAAACATTTGGGACAATATTTCAATTAATTAAGGGAACCTGGAGGGTAGAAGAATAAGAAATATGACACTGCTATTGTAGTTGGAGAATGGGCATAACCAAGAAGATGACGTCATCATTGCCGCCAGTCTCAAGCCCAAGTTCATACCCAAGCTCTCCATAATCACTCCCAAAATCCATTATACTCTGTTTCCCCATCTCCATATCTAGTATATTGCTCACAACCATATGTTCAACTCCCTCCTTACCCACAATGGCGCGCACTAACTCCTTAAAGTCATCCTCCAATTTCACAAACATCCCAAAGCCCTTCTAGGCCCGATGTTTGATCCAAGTTAAATAATGAAATGAGGAAGAAATTGAGGGTTAATTTCACAACAATTGGAGAGTCATATGCCAGTTTATTTTAGAGATTGGCATAGGGAGGCATGATCACTCCTCTCCTTGGGTATACTCCTGACCCACATTCAAGAAGTTTTGATCCTAATGTATGATGTGCATATCATTCTGATGTTTAGGGTCACAATATTAAAGATTGTCATGCTTTGAAAAGATAAATTGAAAAGATGATTCAAGACAAATTGATTATGGTTTAGAACAATGACAGTGAGGAAAACTCTAGTCATGCTGATATGCAAACCAGTGGCTAAGATGTTAGGCTGAGCAATTGAGAAGTCACCCCTCCCCCGACTAGGAAAAAGGTCTGGTAGTTTGTTTTGTTTTATTTTTTGTTATCCGAATTATTTCAGGGTTGTAGTTCGGGATCTATCTTGTTTTGTCCATTTATCGTTATGTTCAAACCCTTCTATCTTTTATTTTAATTAAATGAAGTGTCCCTTTTTCGTTTGTGTTTTAAATATGTGTTGTTTGTTTGTTTTCTTTACATAGTATATTTTATGTTGATTCTAGTGATATGACATACTAGCGGAATTTTTGGCCAGATCTTATGTTCCAGTTTAAGCATGAACATTGAAACAAAGGGTTAAAGCTAGAAAAAGAGAGCATCTGAGAAAATAGGTAGAGTGCTGAGACATTTGGTGACAAATTCAAGCCTTCTTTGAAAATTAAGGCAATTATTTTTGAGAATCACAAGAATAACTTAGTCATCAATTGAAAAACATTGCTCAATTAGGTCAAATAACGGATGTGTGATCCCAAGGAACAAAAAAATCAACTCCACAAAAGCATGAGTCATTCGATGTGAGGAGTGTACAACAAAAATGGAGTGATATGTTGAACAAAGTACAAGAGTAGTGACGCACAGACTCAGTTAAAGATAATGCTTAAAAAATGTCACAAATTATCTTCATCTCTTACTTTCATATTACACGATATGTACTTGCATTTTCAAGGATTGATATGATGAAGGTATTTCATTCTGCTATCCAAACATCGTGTCATCCTTTGTTTACCCCATTTGGGCTTTAGTCCTATTTTCTTTCATACCCCTCTTTTGGAATCAAGATAGAGTCAGCAAGTCTCAAAAGAAAAGTGTCGAGCAAAATAATAGAGTCAAAAAAATTGAGAAAAAAAGAAAAGAAAAAGAAAATATGTCCAAAAAGAAGAAAAAGAAAAATGTCAAGACAAATAGAATCAGAAAAATCCAAAGAGAAAAGAGTGTCAATAAAAGAAAAAGAATCAAAAGTCTAAATCATGCAAAACAAGCCACCAGAACTATGCGTGACCTAATTCTCCTCTTTCGGGGGCCAGATACGTAGGCTTCCCTACCCGGGGATCGGTCCAACCAAATAAACAATTTAGAGTCACCCAGCCAAAAAAAGCTGGGGCATGAGTTAATCCTCATTGTTTGAGTCGATTCCAAAAGTTGTAAGTCCTACCCCACTTCAAGTGTCATTTGGGCCTCATGTCATCCTTTGTTTCTAACCTTATTCAAAAGCCAAGCTACAACCAAAGAAAGACCTTCAGATCAATCTTTGAGAATGTTAAGGCTAAGCATGCAATGCATATGATAATGCATTTTGGGAACTGTCAGTCTTCCTCAGCGTAGGGAATCAAGAGAGAAATAAAAATGAGAAAGTTTTATTGGTGAAAACCCTCACGAGCACTATAAGACAACGGTGAGTTGAGAGAAATGAAAATAAGAGTCTCATAGGTGAAAGACCCTGACAGACACCATAAGACAATAGTGAGCTGAGGAAAAGAAAATGAAAGAAACTTGTTGGCGAAAAAACCTTCAAGGTGCCACTAGCCGAATGAGGTCTTAAATGCAATTGGCCTACGGAAGCAACTCAGTTTCAGGGTCATTATCTCAACAACAATTTGTGAGAGTTTTAGAGGAAAAGATCAGGCAGTTTAATTCGATATGCATGTCATAATCATTAGAGTTGACTATCATTTTCAGATAAACTTTTCTTTCATCTTTTTCAATGGGGATATTCATTGTCATTTTTTTTCTCTTTAGTTATATTTTTATTTTCTTGAGTCAGTTATCCAAATAAAACAAAAATTATTATCATTTTTCTAATTGTTGTCATTTTTCTATTGTCTTTGAGTCAAGTCCATGTCAAAATAAGTGAGAAAAGATTTCAAAATTGGCTAACAACTTCTTCAATTGCACAAAGCAAGACAGAAAGGCCAGCACATAAAAGAGATATGATTGTGAGCAAAAAAAAAAAGGACATGCAAAAAACTTTGTCAACAGGCAAATCTGGGAACTCATGAAAATATCAAAGTTTAAAGGGTTTATTTGAGAAGCATGGCAAAGCAAAGATAATGTGTTTATTTTAGAGTCACACTTAATAATCTGAGTTTGGGTCAATGACACGATAAAGCAGGGGAAAGTGCCAGCAATATGAAACAAAATGAAGGGAATGAATATTGGAATAGGTGTCAGGAAAGCCAATGTCACGATTCGAACAAGGGACTGGCCATGATGGACATCCGATCCATGAAGACCCAGACGTCCTACTCTATCTGGTAATCATGGACAACATTCATACAATAAAAGAAAAATACGGAATTATAAATTGAAGAAGGAAACATGGTCATCCTCTGAAATTAGTTTAACAATGAAGGAAAACTCCAGCAATATCTAAACAACATTTGACTCAGTCTGCAAAATCTTTACTATATCTCAAAATAATACTGTCTGAAAAATCTGGGACAAGGCCCCCAGTAGACCAAAACAAAGGAATAACAAAATCTGAAAGAAAAAAGGCCTTCTGGAATAGAGAAGGCTCACCACTGCGCAATCTGTTCTGTTGTCTGAATTATCTATTGCTTATCTGAACCCCTAGACTGAACCTCAGAACCTGAGAGATATGGGGGAGGGGGGTCAATAGAGATGTACTGGTACGCAGAGCAAATCCAAAATAATCATTTATTTCAACATGTATGAGAGTAATTTAAATAGTTCATAAGCATATCATATAGTAAGAAATCACATGGTCATTTTAAAAGACTCTGTGAAAATATCTGAAATCTGTGACACTCTTTGTATTACTTTTGCGCTAGGTGGTATACCTACAACTTTGTTATCCCATGGACTATATAGGATCTGCCATTAACTCGGCAGCTAAGCCCCCAATCTAAGTTTGCCGCAAGGGTCGAAGTCTCTGCTCTGTACGCCACAGGGCACTAGGCCAGCGTAAAAATCCCTCGTGGGGAAATAATGTACCCATATCGGTAAAACCCGGTTTCTGACTATGAGTTACTTGAGCTCATGCCTTCTTCGGGCAACCACCTAACCCTCTTTAAGCTTATTTTTAACTCTTTCAAAACATGCATTGTTTGAGAACAACATATGAAATCATACTCTGAAAACATACTCTGTTATGGCATACATACTTGTGGTATCGTCATACCACTGACTTGCAAGTTACATCTCTGAGCCATTTTAGCATATAAAAATCTCTGTTCTCAAAACATATGTTTAGAACCACCATATCAGCAAATCATTTCAAAGAACTCATTCTTTTAATTCATGTAATCATATGCAAGAAACTCTCTTCTTTCAACATTTCAAATATACTAGGTGGTCATGCCAAAAACAATAATCATATGCAAATTCTTTCTCTTTAATGCAAAAACGAAATCATATTAAAAAGGCTCCCTCCCATTATCATCAAAATCATATTAAATTCTTGAATATTGAAAAGATCACTTTCAAAACATTACGCATGCATCTCAAATCATTCCCAACAAGTTCATAAACTTTAAATCATCAAAGAGAGGGATTTCAATAACAGTTCTCTCAATCAAATCTTCAATATCATACATATACATATAGGTGTAACTCAATTTAAGGAGAAGGCATAAAGGCCAAAACAATATCATTATCAAAACATCCATAATGCAGAATTTAAAGCATAAGTTCTAAAACCCCTTTAAAATTCATGCTTGATAATCTTTAAATCATGTTCTAGAGTTTACAAGCCCATGTAGTTTTTAGGATAAACTCCATGTACCTTAAATTGAAAGCTTTTGAATGAACTCTAGATTTTGGGATACTATACGTATGATTGATGGGTGCCTCTTATAGCCCTCGCAATGGGGATTCCAAATTTTGAAAAATTAAGGAAAACCCACAGTTAATTCTTGAGATATTTGGGTTTTTAGTTGGAAACCCTACAGAGTGTTCTTGGGTAATTTGGGTGAATAGAATCATATATTGGTGTTTTGGGAGTTTAATCCCATGTTATAGCTGGACAAGGGATGGAAGATACCCATTTTTCATTACAAATGCAAAAATAGAACCTAAAAATTTTGAGCGTGCGATAGGGCGTGCGTCGCACGCTTATCGTATGATACTACTGTCTCAGTCACTAAAATAGCCATGACATTTTGCTTTGGTATCAAATTTAGGCAAAATTGATATCGTTAGAAAGATTATTTGAAAACCTTCCATTTGATATATAATAGGCCCTCTAGTTCATCATTTACTAGGAGTTATGGTCAATGGAAGTTGACCCAAGTTTAAACATCCACTAAAACTTATTCGGTAGAAATGTTTTCAACTCGTCTTAGATTTAGGGGATTTTTGTAAACTAAATTCATATTAAAAGGTATTATTACATTATAGGATTGATAACCACACATATATTAACAAGGAATCATCTAGTTCGGGTCTATACGTATAAGGACGACGGTCTTGATTCTAGCCCAAAAGTATGGGGTGTTACATTGGGTTCAGAGATAGGGGTCTGTCGGTCCTGTATGGTTCGGGATTCCCATCGCGGCTAGGGCCTCGAGTCAGGTCATGAAAAAATGGTATCAGAGCCTCTCCTATGTGGTCCCTATCGATGTGGCCTAGAGTTCAAACTGAGTGTAGGCAAATCCCGGTAAGGTGAGGCAAACCTCAGTCCTGAGTGTAGGCAAATCCCATTCGGTGGGGCAAACCTCAGCGAGGAAACTGAGTCCATACGGGGGGCGTATGTGACACCCCAACTTAGGAAGGAGTCCTACATCGGCAAAACACAAGAGGGATGCTGGGTATATAAGTGATAAAGCCTTACTCCCTAGTGATGCATTTTAAAGTCGTGCGGGCCTGGGCATAAAGAGAACAATATCACTAGTGGGTTTGGAGACAGGGGTTTCTCGGGCCTGTGTAGTTCAGGATGCCTATCGCTGCCAGGGCCTCGGGTTGGGTCATGACAGCCAAGTACTGCAAACCACCACTAAGTTTTTAACTGACAAATATTCTTTGTTGAAAGAGGGGCAAATTTGCTTCACTTAATTCACCTACCATTAGAAATATACATCCATGAATTTTACTTTCTGTTCATGACCCTTCTGGAAAATGGGATTTTACTTTCTGTTCAGGACCCTCCTAGAAAATGGGATTTTACTTTCTGTTCAGGACGCTCCTGGAAAATGGGATTTTACTTTCTGTTTAGGACCCTCCTGGAAAATGGGATTTTACCTTCTGCTCAGGACCTTCCTGGAAAATGAGATTTTACCTTCTGCTCAAGACCCTCATGAAAAATGGGAATTTACTTTCTATTCAGGACCTCCTGGAAAATAGGATTTTACTTTCTGTTCAGGACCCTCCTGGAAAATGGGATTTTACTTTCTGTTTAGGACCCTCTTGAAAAATGGGATTTCACTTTCTGTTCAGGACCCTCCTGGAAAATGGGATTTTACTTTCTGTTTAGGACACTCTTGGAAAATGGGATTTTACTTTCTGGTCAGGAGCCTGCTGGAAAATGGGATTTTACCTTATGCTCAGGTCCCTTCTAAAAAATAGGAATTTACCTTCTATTCTGGACCTTCCTGGAAAATGGGATTTTACTTTTTGTTCAGGACCCTCATGGAAAATAAGATTTTACTTTTTGCTCGGGTCCCTCCTGAAAAATGAGATTTTACTTTATGCTCAGGACCTTTCTGGAAAATGGGATTTTACTTTCGGTTCAGGATCCTCCTAAAAAATGAGATTTTGCTTTTTGTTCAGGACCTTCCTAGAAAATGAGATTTTACTTTCTGTTCAGGATCCTCCTGAAAAATGGGATTTTACTTTCTGTTCAGGACCCCCTTGAAAAATAGAATTTTACTTTCTGTTCAGGACCCTCCTAGAAAATGGAATTTTACTTTCTGTTCAGGACCCTCCTGAAAAATTGGAATTTACTTTCTATTCAGGATCCTTTTGGAAAATGGAAATTTACTTTCTGTTTAGGACCCTCCTAGAAAATGGGAATTTTCTTTCTGTTCAGGTCCCCCCTGGAAAATGAGAATTTACTTGCTGTCTAGGATCCTCCTGAAAAATGGGACTTTGCTGTCAGAAAAAAATAAAATCTCTCTTTATCATAATCTTGATTTGGGATAATTTTTGTTTTAGTTTTGATTTTGATTTCAGCAGCCCGCCTGAAGAACAGGGTGATGAAATAACAAGTCAGGAGCCCACCTGAAGAACAGGGTGATGAAATTGAAAGTTGGGAGCTCACCTACAGAACAGGGTGATGAAATTGAAAGTTAGGAGCCCGCTTGAAGAACAGGGTGATGAAATTACAAGTCAGAAGCCCGCCTAAAGAACAAGGGCGGATAAATGGAAAGTCAAAGCAACAAAGTGAAGAAATTGAAAGTCAAAGCAACAAAGTGAAGGAATTGAAAGTCAAGCAACAAGGTGAAGCAATTGAAAGCCAAGAAACAAGTTGAAGAAATTGCAAGTCAGGAGCCCGCCTGAAGAATAGGGTGATGAAGCTCATATCAAGAAGTTCAAAAGAAGCTACATAGATAAAATTTTTGTAATTTCATTTATGTTTTAACTTGTTATCTTCATTTTTGATTTAATGACAGAGCTGTGGATCGGAACCTTGATGGAACCTCACTCGACCCTCCAACTCGGTATAGTCCCTTTTCTTCCCTTAGAGATATCTGTGAGTAGTTTTTCCTCATAACTAGGGATGAGTATGATGTCCTAAGTCAAGATCCAGTTGCCCTTCTTCCTTCTATTTCTTTCTTTGAATAATGGTCGGGTCAAAATTTGGTTGTTGTCTAATTCTTTGTCTAAAAACACTTCATGTTGACATTCAAAGGAGGCATGTTGTAGACACCTAATTTTGTCCCTCCCAAAGTCCAATTTTATCCATTTTTAGCGTACCTTACAATGCTCCCCCACCCATGTGATTATACCCTACAAAAATACAAAAATAACAAACTCCCGAACAAATTAACAACCTAACTACCCCTACACCACCTCACTACCCACGTCACCCCTCACCACACTCACCTTTTCATCATATTATCTTTCCATAACATATTCCATTTGAAAATATGGACACACTCACCTCACAGTTTCCACTGTATTCCATAAATTGCAAAACATAAATAAAGAGGGGACCATAGGGAAATAATAGCGACATCCATGATTCTGTACATAAGGGTCCCACTCCATTTTTCCCAATATATTCCATTCTCTTATTGGTTCAATGGAGGGAGCATCTTCACTGGACATAGAATTGTACACACCTCACATACACAAAACCATCAACACAGACAGATAACACATACGAGGGCCCACAGGGGAAATATTTCATTTTTCTTCTCCATTGAGGACAAACATATACAGTAACACAAGACTCCCTCACAATAGGCACACACACTCATCCTCACCATATGCACAAATCACAACACACACCAGGTGGATACAAAAAAAAAAAAAAAAAGCACGGACTCCATTTTGCCTGGCTTATTTTTCTTTCTTCTCAAGCTCAAATCGCACACACATCCTCACTGATATACACACGCATATCCATCTCCAAAAACACACAGTAAGAGAGGTCGAGAGAGATAGAGCATCGAGAAAAGAGAGAAACTGATAGAGAGATAGAAAAAAGGGAGAGAAACGGGGAGAAAGGGAGAGAAAAGGGTCAACGGGGCCAAAAATTTATCTGTATCCTTTGAGTTCCTCTTGCGCCGAGCTCATCGAAGCTACGACAAAGTGCTAGCAGTGACCCAGCTCCCTTTCATCACCAAACCCATTGGAAAATGGCACCTCCTCATCAGAGTTAACACTGTTTCAGACTCAAAATTAATTGGGAATTTAGATTCAGAAACTGGGTTTGATACGAGTTGGATTTTGGATTTTGAATCGGTCATTCTTATTCAGCTTCGGGCTTCAATTTCTGATATTGAGTTGGATTCGGGCTCGTCATTGAGGTTTTCTGATCTGGGATTCTTCGTCACGCGGATTCGTCTTCTCGATTGACTGATAATTAGAATAAAATCATCATTGAGGTCCATTTCCACCCTTTTCCTTTTTTTATTTTATTATTGATGAAATATGGTGCATTAGATGGAATATCGTGTGTTGTTTGATCTTGATTGGTGATGAATTGCTACTTTGATATTGACTTGTTACTTAATTTCATTGAAGAGTAGTTGTGGATCGTTGAAATAGAAATCATGAATTATGGAAATTTAGTGTTAAAAGGAAAGTTGGGGCGGAATTGAGAAATTGATAAAATAGTGAATTTAGGTTAATTTTGGTTTAATTTAGTAATAGCATGATAAGTCGTAAGTGATAGGAAAACATATGTTGGGTAGGCAAAGTTTAGGATTTGTGATTGTTGAATGATGAAATGTGTGTGGAACGGTTTTGATTTATGCATTGGGATCTATTGTATTTATTTGGCCGTGGAATGCCCCGAGGGATTTGTATTGATTTATCCAAGGAATGTCTCGAAGTACTATGTAATTGAAGACGACGCACGATCAAGGCCCGAAACGTCAGGTGGAGAAAGCAATGAAGTGTAGTTTAGAATGAGCATAGAATAGAGTAGGTTTATATTTTCGCATTTTTCTATTTCGGGATTGTCATAGTCGAACTGGACACTATAATTTTGGATTTGTTTTGTTTGTTTGTTTGATTGATTGTTTTGTGTGATTTCGTGTGGTTTATATATTCATAATTCCAAAATAGCCGATATACTCCACCAAGCGACCGTAGTCAAACCACGGGATCAAGGGGGGCCTAACACCTTCCCCTCGGTCAACAGAATTCCTTAGCTGGAATCTCTGTTCGCGGATCAGTTTAGAAGAGTCAAAAACAGTTTTGAAAAAAGGATTTTCCAAGGTGACTTGGCACACCCGATTATGCCAAGTGGCGACTCTGAGTTTTGAATATAAAAGTCCTTTTCGAAACAAATTTTCATTTTGTTACTTTAATAATAAAACCCTTTCGAACCTTAAAAATTTATCTTTTTGGAGTTAAAAAGGGGTGTGACAGGAGTTTGGAAAAATAAATTTGTTCTTCTACGTTCAATGTTATCGTTTAAATTCGACACTCAATTTCATCTTGTTACAATTACTATGGCTATACATAATTTCATACGACAACGCTCTACTACTAATAGACTTTAACTATTATGCTAACGAAGACATCATCGATCACAAGGATCGAAGAAGCAAACCAACCTTTTGATATACCTTCGAAAATACAAGAAAGATCTTATACTAGTATGAAGATATTGCGTGATAAAATAGGGAGAAAACCATTGAGAATTTTTGTGATGTATGAAGGACTAATTATTTTATCATTAATTTTTTTATATGTAGTGATTTAATTTATGGAATAATTTATATATTCATTTTTGTTGGATGTTTTAAAGTAATATTTGAATTATTTAAGTAATATATCAGAGTACGTACCTTTTAATTAAATAAAAAAATTTAATTAAAAATATTATAATAGATAATTAAAATAAATTTTCTCTATAAATTGATTTTAGTAATAAAAGTGTATTGATAGATGTCCTTTTTGGTCTTTGTATCAAAAAAATCACTTCATAAAAAAGATTATCCAAACATAATTTGTTTATCAAAAACACTTTTAAATGAATTTACCAAACCCAAATTACTTTTTTTTAAAAAAAGCACTTTTTTAAAAAGCTATTTATAAAAGTACTTCTCAAATAAGAAGTTTTGTACAACAATCCCAAACGGGCTTTTAATATGAAGATTTTTTTTTCATTTCAAAAACTTGAATAGTTCTAGAATCACCAACATAAATAAATCATGCTTCTTCATTTCGGTATAAGCCACTGTGTTAAAAGTGTCACCACAATATTCTTAGTAGCACCAAATCTAACATCCAATCTTTCACATAAATTCATATGAGCAAAAATAAAGCAAAGAAAATTTGTTACTTCAGATAAACATTAAAGATAATAAAAGAAGAGTTGCTGTTTGGCTACATGAAAATCCTTGTGGAGTTGAAAGTTATAAATATTCAAGGAATTTTCAAAACAAACACTAGCAAATAAGTAAGAACAATATTTGAAAGAGTTCTGTCTTGCTATCAAAGTGCAACCTAATACTGTGAAAGTGCAACCTAATACCGTGAACCAAATTGAAGAACCTGTTTTATCCATGTTTCTAACTCTTCTATTCTAGTATGTATTACGAAGTTTATTAAGTTGTAATTTTCATGCTTTTTTAGTGTTAGTATGTTATAAAATGATTTAGGAGTTTAATCTTTGAGTTGGGATTACTCAAAAATTTGGGAACATAAACCTTGGAAGGTTTGTGCTTTTTTAGGAATTAGAGTTAGTTCCTATGGTTGCTAGAGTTGTGAAATTTGATTTTCAAGTAGAAAAATTTAAAGTGGTTTCAACAGTCTAGGGAGATTGTTGAACATTAGGAATTAGATTTTATAATTTCTTAGGTTAGAGGTACAGGTCATAATCCTTTACATCTTTTGTAAGCTGAGTGTTTTTCATGTAAAACTATCATGTTCATTATTTACTATCTTTACTTTACTGCTTCTGTTGAAACACGTTAGGCAACCAGGTCCATACGTAGGAAAAAATCGGGCATAACTCAAGTGTGTTATTAGGACATAGAGAAATATCACACGCACCCTAAATTATTTATATTAAAATTGTGAAGACCCTTAGAAAATGATTCGAACATTTTTTCTTTCATTAAAACACACTGGAATAGATAAAATCATATTTTTACTATTTTTCTTAATTAGTAAATATTTTAATTTTTTTTTTAAAAATATTTATCAGCTGAAAAAAGATTTTCTACTCAAAATATCCCTAAGTTTATGATAAGGTTTTATAGATACGTACTTTTATACAACACAAAAGGTCGGCTCCCATGTCTATTAATATTGTGCCTTTTCCTTTTTAAGGCGTAAAATATAAAATATTTGATAATAGGACAAAGATGTGTAACTTTTCTTACCATTTATGTTGGTTGTGGCTGAATTTACGTGGGATTTTCTAATTGTTTTTGTTGATTTTTGCTGAATTTATTTGGATTTAGCTAATTTTTTACTAAAAATACTAAAAATTACATAAATACATAATTTATATTTTCAACATTACAAAAAATTCCAACTCCCTAAATATATTACAAAAATCCCAACATATACACAGAATGCTATGTATATGTCGGCTATGTTATGTATATTAATAGGGAGAGAGAACAAATTAATTAAAAAAGTAGAAAAAAGTGTAATTACTTCCAAAAGGGTTGAAATATATCAAAATTCTTTTTAATCTTGTATTACTAACATATAAAAAAAAAATTAGAGTTAAAGAGTTCTCCAAAAGAAAAGAGGCATTATTTTAAAATGGACTAAAAAGGTGTAAGACAAACAAATTTAAATGGAAGGAGTATGTATTTCATATTTCATTAGCATAGTAATCTCAATACGTTATATTGCCCCCTCTGTTCACTTTTACTTGTCCACTTTGGACTTTGCACACTCCTTAAAAATAATGAATAATAATGATATTTTTACCAAGATATATTTCATTCCGTATATTCTTAAGTCTTGGAAAATAATTTGAAGAATAAATAATTAATATTGAGGTAAAACAAGAAAAAATTAATTATCCTTTCTTGATATTAAAGTGATAAGTAAAAATGAGAATCTATATTAAAGTGATAAGTAAAAATGAGAATCTACTTTTGAAACATTGGACAACTAAAAATAAACGGAAGGGATAATATTTTCTCAAATTCGTTATTGATGTAAAATTTAATTACCATATTATTTGAATTTTATCTTATGGAATTATATGGAGTATATTATCATTGTTATATTGTTTTGTACTTTATATTTAATAATTCTATAACTTAAAATATTTAGACTTTAGAAAACAAATAGAATTAGTGATTCAGTATTCACATTTAGAGACAACACCTTAATCATTCAGATGTGCATTTAGATTGAGACGTCTTAATCTTAATAAACATAAATGCAGCCTAAATAATGTGCGCTGTACAAATTCAAGTTCATAATGCAGAACACATTTAGTTCATCCTATTAGTATGACCCTCCAAAATAAGTATCTTCTAAATAAATGTGAGAATTTCAAATATTTTTCAAGACTTAAAACTAAATATCAATTAATATGAATATTGTAATGAAATATTCATGTCAATCATTATTGTCCTATGAAATGGATGGAGCAGGGGTGGGGTTAAGTTTAAAAATAGTCCTAAAATATGCAGATCTTGATATTTTGTCCCCCGTACAAAAAGTCTTAAAAAAATGACTTACATAAGGTGATTTCTTAATTTTTTGGCCCTACTTAATAAATTTTTTCAATAAGATAGACATTTATCACATTGCAAAAAAAATGAACCTTCACAAGTGACCATCGTTCTTCTTCTTTATAAACAAAAGTTAGAACTTATAAATGTTGTCCATAAGACAAACATTCTAACTTTTGCCCATAAGGCTGTCATTCAAAATATTTGAAGATAACAAAAAAATTCAATTGACCATCAAATAAGCCTTATTAGCAAATGTTAGAACTTTTTTAGCGAGAACAAAAATTCAACAATAAAAACATTGGGGAAAAAAATTTGTGATCAATAATCATTTGGGGGACAAAACTTCAAGACTGGACACTTTGAGGGATTGATACAATGCTAAGTGTGTATCAAGAGATTCCAACCAATACAAGAACAACAAGATGAACAACAAAGTGCTAGTGAATCGAAAATGGCCACACACAGCCTCACTAGGCTTGCAACACTTGTTTGAACTAGAAAAGTGAGTTTAACAACAAGAAAAACAAAGACAATATTGCTAGTGAATCAAAAGAGCCCCACCGGCTTCACTAGACTTTTATATTTAACAACACAATGTTAACAAGATTTACAAAGAAAGAGATAGAAACTTGACACATAATATTCATTAATATAAGAATCCTAACAAGAGAAAGGACCCTAAGACTAATAAATATCAATACCAAGTTCATACTTGGACCAAGAGGAACTCAAAGAACCCCAAGAACCTAGTTTCTAGCCAAGATACAACACTAGTATCACTCTACTAGTGAGAATTCGGTTTTGGCCTCTCCAAATGAGAAAGAGAAGTAAAAAATTTACAAGTCTTTTGTTTCTTGAATAATAGGAATGAACTCAAGCAAGACTAACCCTATTACATGGCTTATATAGTCACTTAGAAAGGAGGGACAAAGACCAAAATACCCTTGACATTTAAGTAGGTGAGTTTGGGGTGTCTTGGTAGACCTCTTTATATTTTATTAAATATAGGCCTTTAGATGGGCTCACAAGGGCCTCACACATGGCCAAGAATGCGAATAAGGCTTGGAGTCGTTGCAATTCACGTGCTTGTCTTCGTGTGAAAGGTCTCGGGGTAGGAATTCCTGTATCATCCTCTTCATCTTGAAGGGAATTTTTCCTCAAATTCAGATTATTACCATCCTCCACCGTTTCCACCAGAGAGAGATCACACACGTTGAAAGTGTTGTGCACTTGATATTCTGGGGGTAGATCAATCTTGTAGGCATTGTCGTTGATCCTTTATAACACTTGGAACGGGCCATCACCCCATGGTATTAACTTAGCATTCCTTTGAGACGAGAATCTATCCTTCCTTAGGTGCACCCACCCCTAATCTAACCTTCCTTAGGTGCACCCACCCCTAAATCATATGCAGAGTAGTTTAGAGTTGCTTCTTTGAGTTTTTTGATAAAGTAGGTAATAGAAATCAATTCTTTGCATTAAAACCGCACCTATGCTGACTTTGCTAGCATCATATTCGACCTCAAAAGTTTTGTCAAAATTCGACAATTGTAGCAAAGGGGCCGAGATAAGCATAACTTTCAAGTCCTTGAAGGCCTTAGCTTGTTCATCTCCCCACTTGAAAGCCTGATCCTTTTTAATCACTTCGGTCAAGGGGGTGGCAATGGTGCTAAATCCTTTGACAAAACATCTATAAAATACAGCCAACTCCTGGAAGCTTCTCACTTCACCAACGGTTTTGGGAGTTGGCCAATTTTTAATGGCGTCAGTCTTAAATTCATCCACTTCGACCCCTCTTGAGCTCACCACAAACCCAAGAAATACAACCTCATGGACACAAAAAGAACACTTTTATAGATTAGCATATAACTTCTTCTTTCAGAGGACATTAAACACATATTGTAAATGATTTACATGCTCATCTAAGGACTTAATATACACCAACACATAATCAAAGTAAACAACAACAGACTTTTCAATAAATGGCTTCGTCACATGATTCATTAGCCTCATGAAACTACTTGGAGAATTTGTTAGGCCGAATGGCATAACTATCCCTTCATAGAGACCGAATTTGGTCTTGAAGGCGGTTTTTCGTTCATCACCCGATTGCATAAGAATTTGGTGATAGCCACTCCTTAAATCAATTTTAGAAAACAAACACGAACCACTCAATTCATCAAGCATATCATCTAACCTAGGAATAGGATGATGATATTTTACCATTATCTTGTTGATGGCTCGGCAATCAATACACATATGTCAAGTCCCATCTTTCTTGAGAACTAGTAACACCAGGACCACACAAGGGCTCATATTCTCCTTGATATACCCTTTATTGAGGAGTTTCTTAACTTGGCATTGCAATTCCTTGGTATCGATCGGGTTGCTCCTATAATCCGGTTTGTTGGGCAATTATGAACCCGATGAAAAATTTATTTGGTGCTCAATTCATCGAAGTGGGAGAAATCCTAGCGGTAGTTCCTTTGGGAAGACATCCTCGAAATCCTGCAAAAAATGAGAAATAAGAGGAAAAATGGAAATGTTAGTGGCGTTAGCATTAAAACAATGAGCCAAGAGGAGCATCGGAGTGTCCTCATCATGATCCATAGATAAATCTTTCCTCCTAGCCGTCATCACCACACTTCCTTGCCCCTTAGAAATTAGGAGCCCCTCCGTTTCCCCTACTCCCTCACTCTCGGGTTCCCCTTTTTTTCCCTCACTCTCGGCCTTGTTTCCCTTTTCTCTCAATTCTTGCATCTTTTGGTGTGTTTTATTCACTTGGGAAGGCAATAATAGATGAAGAGAGACCTTGTGGCCATCCTTCTCAAGTTTATACGGATTGGACCTTCCATCATGTTTGGTCGACCTATCGTATTGATAAGGCCTTCCTAACAATAAATGACAAGCTTGCATTGGTATCACGTCATAAAGCACCTCTTCATGGTAGTTGGCTACCTTAAAACGTATCACACATTGCCTTGTGACATTTAACTCGTCGCATTTATTCAACCATTGCAACTTGTAAGGACTAGTGTGAGGTGTAGTCGGCAATTTCAAGAAGTTCACCATTGCAACACTAACCACATTCACACAACTTCCACTATCTGTCACCATAGTGCACACATTTCCCTTCACAAGACATTTAGTATGGAATAGATTCTCCCATTGGCTAGGATCATCTATTGCCTTACTAATCATGACACGCCTCACTACAAAGTTTGGAACCATGCACTCCCCTTCTTGTGGATAAGCATCCTCACAATTATCATCATCATCATCATGTGGATTATTTTTAGGTTTTGCTCCATCTTGAGGCTCGGCCTCATTCTCTTCTTTTTCAAGACCCACTTTCTCACCAAGGTAATACAATCTCCCTTCCCTTAGGATCACATTGCGTCGGTTTGGACATTCATTGGCTTTATGTCCCCAACCTTGGCACTTGAAACATTAGAACCCTTTAGGATTTAGATACTTGTGAGTTTCTTGCCGAGGATGATACAACAGATCAAACTTACAACAAGGAATCAAGAGAACAACAAGAACAACATCACTATAGAATCAAAGGCCCCACTCTGATTCTCTAGGTTTTCAAGGCAACAATGACAATATTCAACAAGATAGATAAATAACACAAGATTGCAATAACTATAGTGAATCGAAAGAGCCCCACACGGCTTCACTATATCAAGATACAAACAACAATATTACAAAATGATGGATAGTAACTTGACACAAAATATCCTAGAATCTAAGAACCCTAACATGAAGATTAGGACCCTAAGACTAAAAGATATTTACACCAAATTCTTACTTGAATCAAGAGGAACTTATGAACCTCAAGACCCCTAAGTTTCTAGCCAAAGAACAATAAAAGTGTTACTGCACTTTGTTGTCTAGTTTTGGGTTCACTCTCAAGAACAAGAGAGAGAAGTTCTCAAAATATTACAAGACTTGTGTTTCTTCAATAATAGGAATGAACTAATTCCAAGAAATAACCCTATTATTGTCTATTTATAGTACTCCACAAAATAAAAGAAAAAAGGCCATTCTACCCTTGGTCTTGGGTGGCTTTGGAATGTAATGAAAAAAATTGTTACTACACTTTTTTTGGAGTGTAATAAACTTACACTTCAAATCCCCTCTTCACACTTCAAAACATGGAATCCCTTAGATGAATTATTTACACACTCACACACGACCATTTGCATGAACATGGCTTAGAGTTTTTGTAAATCCCGAGCTTGGATACGTGTGAATGGTATTGAGCTAGTTGCACTTGTATCATACTCTCCATATTGAAGGAAATTTGTCCTCAAATTCGGTGGATGTTCATCCTCAACCGTGGCAATAGGAGAGAGGTCACATATATTGAAGGTGTTGTGCACTTGATATTCCGGAGAAAGGTCAATTTTGTAGGCATTATCATTGATTCTTTCAAGTACTTGAAAGGGACCATCAACCCTCAGCATCAACTTGGTTTTCCTTTGTGAAGGAAACCAGTCTTTTCTAAGGTACACTCAAACCCAATCACCCAGTTCAAGAATAAGCTTTCTTCTCTCCTTGTTTGCTTTATTAGCAATCTCTTGATTTTTCTTCTCAAGCTTTTGCCTCACTTTCTCATGTAATTCCTTCATGGATTCATCCTTCTTGCTTCCATCTAAGCTAATCATAAGATCACTTGGGAAAGGAGTTAAATCCAAAGGGATGAGGGGGTTGATGCCGTATGCACACTCAAAGAGAGTCATTCCCATACTTGAGTGTATAACCCGATTGTATGCAAATTCCACCAAAGGTAGGTGGTCCTTTCATGAAGTCATTTTTCCTTTAACAATTGATCGTAACATAGAACCCAAAGTTCTATTTACAACCTCAGTTTGGCCATCGGTTTGTGGGTAGTAAGATGTAGAGAATAGCAATCTAGTCCCAAGCCTGCCCCACATTGACTTCCAAAAGTGACTAAGGAACTTAGAGTCCCTATCACTTACAATGGTCCTCGGAACACCATGTAATTTGACAATATTTTCAACAAATAAAGAAGCTAAACTTGACGCATCTTCACTTTTTGAACAAGAAATGAAGTGTGCCATCTTAGAAAACCGATCAACCACAACGAAAATACTATCCCTACCTTATCTAGTCCTCGAAAATCTTAACAAAAAATCCATAGGTATATCAAGAAAAGGATGTAAAGGAGTGGAAAGTGGGGTATATAACCCATGAGAGAGGAGCCAAAACTTGGCTCCCTTACAATCTACACATTGGCCGCAAATCCTAGCCACATCCTTGTGCATTCTAGGCCAATAGAATTGCTCTTCCAATATCCCGAGGGTCTTGTCAATCCCAAAATGTCCCATTAGATCATTATCGTGTGCTTCCCTCACAAATAAATCTCTCTAAGAGCTAGAAAGTACGCACAATCATCTACCTTTAAACAAGTAACCATAAAACTTGGCATAGGGATTTGAACCCCTATCCAAAACCCACTTGTCCCTACCTAATTATTCTCATTCCCTAAAGATAAAAGCAAAGTGAGAATCCTCGGGATACAATGCCTTTAGGATCTCAAAACCAATTAACTTTGAAGACAAAGTGGACATAAGTATATATTTTCTAGACAAGGCATCGGCGACCACGTTGTCCTTACCCTTCTTGTATTGAATAACATAAGGGAAGGTTTCTAAAAACTAAATACATTTGGCATGCCGTTTGTTAAGCTTGTCTTGTGCCCGTAAGTGTTTCAAGGATTCATGGTCTGTATGGATCACAAATTCCTTGGGCCATAAGAAGTGTTGCTAATTGCCCAATGCTCTAATCAAGGCATACAACTATAAATCATACGTGGAGTAATTTAGAGTAGCACCCTTGAGCTTTTCACTAAAATAAGCAATGGGTTTTAAGTCTTGCATCAAAATAGCACCTATGCCTACTTTACTAGCATTACATTCAACTTCTAACATCTTATCAAAGTTGGGAACAAAAGTGAGGAAATGAGCATAGCTTTCAAAGCTTCAAAAGCCTTAGCTTGCTCTTCACCCCACTTGAAGGCTTGGTCTTTCCAAATGACCTCGGTCAAGGGGGAAGCTATGGTGCTAAATATTTTGACAAACCTTCTATAAAAACTAGCCAACCCGTGGAAGCTTCTTACTTCACCAACGGTTTGTGGAATTGGCCAATTTTTGATAGAGTCTATCTTGGATTCATCCACTTCGACCCCTCTTGAACTAACAACAAAACCCAAGAAAAAAACTTCATTAACACCAAAGGAACACTTTTTAAGATTGGTATACAACTTCTCTTTTCTAAGCACATCAAAGACACTTTGTAAATATAATACACATTCATATATGGACTTTCTATATACCAAGACATCATCAAAATAAACAACAACAAACTTTCCAATAAAAGGCTTCATCACATAATTCATTAGCCGTATGAAAGTACTTGGAGCATTGGTTAGGCCGAATGGAATAACCATCCATTCATAGAGACCAAATTTGGTCTTGAAGGCGGTTTTCCATTCATCACTGGGTTGCATACAAATTTGGTGATAACCACTCTGAAGATCTATCTTAGAAAATATACAAGAACTATTTAACTCATCAAGCATGTCATCTAATCTAGGAATAGGGTGACGATATTTTACCGTAATATTATTGATGGCTCACAGTCCACACATATACGCCAATTTCCGTCCTTCTTTGGCTTTAATAATACCGAAACCGCACATGGACTCATTCTCTCTTTGATGTACCCTTTGTTGAGAAGTTCTTTAACTTGTCGTTGTAGTTCTTTGGTGTCCGTAAGGTTGCTTCTATAAGCCGGTTTGTTTGGCAATTATGAGCCCAGTACAAAGTCAATTTTATGCTCAATACTCCAAAGTAGGGGCAACCCTTGCAGAAGTTCTTTGGGAAAAACATCTTCATAATCCTGCAACACAAGAGAAATCAAAGGAAGAATAGAAGAATTAGTGGGGTTAGTGTTAAAACAATATGCCAAAAGAAGCATGGGTGTGTCCTCATCATGATCCATGAAGAGCTCCTTCTTTCTAACCAAAATCACCATGTTTTATTTTCCATTTGATGTTGAGGCAGCCCCGGATACCCCCACTACCCCACCTACGGTTCCCCCTCCTTTTCTTTATTTTTGGATTTCTTCCCCTTTTCTTTCAATTCTCTCATCCTTTGATGCAACTCATTCACTTGTGAAGGCAAAAGTGGATGAAGTGTCACCTTTCGGCCATCCTTCTCAAGTGTATATTGATTATACCTCCCATTATGTTTGGTAGACCTATCATATTACCAAGGTCTGCCTAACAACAAGTGACACGCTTGCATTGGTATTACGTCACAAAGTACTTCACCATGGTAGTTTTCTACCTTAAACCGTATCACACATTATCTCATGATTTTTAATTCACCATATTTATTCAACCATTGTAACTTATAAGGGCTAGTATAAAGTGTTGTGGGCAATTTCAAGAAGTTCACCATAGCAACACTGATAACATTTGCACAACTACCATTTATCTATCACCAAAGTGCACACACTACCCTTCACAAGGCACTTAGTATGGAATAGATTATCCATTTTGCTAGGATTATCTATTGCCCTACTAATCATGGCACGCCTCACTACAAACTTTAAAATAACACACTCTTCTTCTTGCGGATAAACATCTTCCCCATCATCATTATCATGTGGCTCACCCTCAGTTTCCTCTCCAACTTGAGGCTCGGCCTCATTTTTCTCTCTTTCAACACCCACTTCTTCACCAAGGAAATACAATCTACCTTCTCTTAGGATTACTTTGCGTCAGTTAGGGAATTAATTGGATTTATGCCCCCAACCTTGGCACTTAAAGCATTGGAAAAACCCTTTAGGATTAGGATACTTGTCAACTTCTTGCCTCGGAGGAATTTTAGGGACTATTTTGGGCTCGGGCAGCCTAGTAATGGTGGTTTGGTCCTTATTTTTGGGCCAACCTGAAGAGGATTGAACCATATCCTTGCCCCTTGGACAACCCGAGGTTGATTGTCCCTTTTCTTTGAATGACGACCTCTCTTTAAGTTCCCTTTTCATATCAAGAGCCGCTTGAAAAATACCTTCGGCGGTATCAAACTTATGAAGTGTCAAATGAGTGGAGATCTCGTTGTTCAACGCACACCTGAACCGAATGATGTTATGACTAATTTGTTCTTTACAATGATCAAGCTTCAACATGAGTTGTTGAAACTTATTATAATATTCCATCACACTTCGATGCCCTTGTCGAAAATTGTACAATCTAGCAAGCAACTCATGATGATAACTTTTGAGAAGATACCATTGCCTCATTAGATACCTCAACTGAAACCATGGTGGTGGTTGTCCATCAATAAAATCATTACCAAACCATTTGACGTATTCCCACCATGTGTTAGCATAACCTTCAAAGTGAGCTATGTCGTAATAGCCTTCTTCTCTTTTGAGATATCATTCACTTGATACACTTTATCGTACGCTGATTCCCAAGCAATATAAAACTCAGGGTCACTTTCACCCTTAAAGATAAGTAGGCTCAATTTGATGGTATTGATGCCTACGTCTCTCTCTTGGTGTCGATATCTCTTTTTTTTATACCCTCGGTATCTTCTTGGATCCATACGTCCCTCTCTCATCTCCTCTTCCCTCATGTAAGCCTCATCAAAGGCTCCTTACCCTTAATAATCCACTCTACAATATTCCTTAAAGTAGACAAGATAGTTTTGGACGTTTGGGACTTGATTTAGAGGAATTGTATTTTATGGAGGTGGTGGTATTTGGTTTAGTGGAGCTCGCAAGGGAGGGCTTGGATTTAGTGGAGGTATTGGACGCCCAAGTCCTTCTTGCAAAACTTGAGGAGTTTGGGAATGGGTTGGTCTATTGGAGTCTCGGGTTAGGGGGTTATGGGTCATTTAGCTTGCGGCATTTAGTGGAGCTAGTGAAGGATTTGGCAATTATGGCCATGTTTTGGGAGTAACGATGGTGGAGAAATTTCTATCATGTCCACTTGATGAAACATATCGAGGGGTAGAAGGGTGAGAGTTTCTTTGACTCTCCACTTGTTCTAACCTCCCACTAATAGTCATTACTTCTCCCTTTATGGCTCCCACTTCCGTACTCAACCTTTGAAGAGTTCGGGTCATAGCCTCAAGAGTGACCCTCATATTCTCCATTTCATTAGAATCCACGGTTTGAGACGTGGTTCCCTCCATTGTCAGGGTATCACCTACACAAGCAACAAACAAGTTAGTTTAAAACCTCTCCTCACTCACACTCTCTTGGTTCACTCACACTCAAGCTCCACAAATATTGTAGATTGGCTAGCAACCCGTGACTCCTTAAGGTATGAGTATGCTCTTGTCCGAAATGGATTCTTGTTTGAAACTCAAAGAATTCTCGCTGAACTAGAGCCAAGTGTTACAACGTATTCAAACGACAAAAGCACACAAACAAACGTTGACACGAACACAAAGCTTCAAAGGACTAATTGACAAGCTAGTAGGAATGTACTAGTTTGTTAATTAGTTCTCAAGTCAATTAGATGAAACTAGGAATCAATAATTAGAAACTAGAACATCTAAATTTGAGCTTAATTGTCATGTGAAAAGTAACTAGGGTGACGTGGTAGCATGTCATTGGCCGCGGGTCCACATACGTTGTTCATCAACTTGAAGCCTTGGTCCCTCTATATCATGTGTAATGGATGACTTGTTATTGGGAGGGAAACATAAAGTTTTGTAATTTTTTTTTCGAATTTTTCAAACTCAAAAGTTTATGTTTGATCTTACTAGTTCCACAAGACAAGGTTCCTTGTTTTAAGGGAAAAGTGGCTGTCAAGTCTAGAAAGGTGATGTTGGCAAGTCTTCTCACAAACAACTTTTTCAATTTTGTCTTGCAACCTGTTTTGGATATATTGCTCTTTTAAGACATAGGATGAAGAGAAACTTTTAAGATGAACACAACATCAACACCTTCAAGAACAAAACAACAATACACCATAATGGCACTCCAACATCCAACACAAGTCAAACTCAAGGCCACTTCAAGTTTTCATAACAACAAGTCTCTTCATATTAAGCTCAACTTTAGATTTAGACATTTTTTTTGTGCTGGTGAGGAAAAGACCAACCCAAGAAACAAACTAAACAAGTAAAATCTTTTGTAGATCTACAACCAATTTTCGACCAAAATATTCAAGAACACACTTTTTGGTAAGAGCTTCCCAAGATTGGTTTTGTAAGAACAAAACCAAGCCTTGAGCTTTGATACCAAATGATACAAAAGATCAAACTTAGAACAAGGAATCAAGAGAACAACAAGAACAACATCACTAAAGAATCAAAGGTCCCACTCGGCTTCTCTAGGTTTTCAAGGCAACAATGACAATATTCAATAATATAGATAAATAACACAATATTGCAATAACTATAGTGAATCAAAAGAGCCCCACACAACTTCACTATATCAGGATACAAACAACAATATTACAAAATGATGGATAGTAACTTGACGCAAAATATCCTAGAATCTAAGAACCCTAACACGAAGATTAGGACCCTAAGACTAAAATATATTTACACCAAATTCTTACTTGAATCAAGAGGAACTCATGGACCTCAAGACCCCCAAGTTTCTAGCCAAAGAACAACAAAAGTGTTACTTACTTTGTTGTCTAGTTTTGGGTTCACTCTTAAGAATAAGAGAGAGAAGTTCTTAAAATATTACAAGACTTGTGTTTCTTCAATAATAGGAATGAACTAAGCCCAATAAATAGCCCTATTATTGTCTATTTATAGTATTCCACAAAATGAAAGAAAAATGACCATTCTAGCCTTGGACTTGGGTGGCTTTGGAGTGTAACAAAAAAGTGTTACTATACATTTTTTGGAGTGTAATAAACTTACACTTCAAAGCCCTTCTTTATACTTCAAAACATAGAATACCTTAGATGAATTAATTATGCACTCACACACGACCATTTCCATGAATATGGCTTGGAGTTTTTGTAACTCCCGAGCTTGGCTACGTGTGAATGATCTTGAGCTAGTTGCACTTGTATCAGGGGAGGAATTTTATGGACTGTTTTAGGCTCGGTAAGCCTTGTAGTGGCGGGTTAGTCCTTGTTTTTGGGTCAACCCGAAGATGGTTAAACCATATCTTTGCTCCTCGGCCAACCCGAGGTTGATGGTCCTTTTTCCTTGAACGGCGACCTCTCTTTAAGCTCCTTTTAAATCTCAAGAGCCGCTTAGAAAATCTATTCAATGATATCAAACTTGTGGCACATCAAATGAGTGGAGATCTCTTTGTTCAACCCACACTTGAATTGAATGATGTCATGGCCAATTTGTTCTCCCCGATGATCAAGCTTCAACATGAGTTGTTGAAACTCATCATAGTATGCCATAACACTTCAATTCCCTTGTCGTAAACTGTACAACCTAGCAAGCAACTCATGACGATAACTTTCGGGAAGATATCGTAGTCTCATTAGGTACCTCAACCAAAACCAAGGTGGTGGTTGTCCCTCTACCAACTTGTTGCCAAACTGCTTGACGTATTCCCACCAAGTGTTAGCATAGCCTTCAAAATAAGCTATGGCATAACAACTCTTTTTCTCCTCTGAGATATCATTCACTTAAAAAACTTTATCACAAGCCGACTCCCAAGCAAGATACACCTCGTGGTAACTTTCATCCTTAAAGATAGATAGGCTCAATTTGATGGTGTTGATACCTAAGTCTCTCTCTAGGTATTGGTTTCCCCTTTCTCCATACCCTCAGTATCTCCTTGGATCCACACGACCCTCTCTCATTTCTTCCCCCCTTATGTAGGCATCGTCAAAGGCTCCATACCCTTCATAATCCTCTGTACCATATTCCCTAAGGTGGACGGGATAATTTTGGACATTTGAAACTTGATTTGGAGGAATTGGATTTTGTAAAGGTGGTGGTCTTTGGTTTAGTGGATCTTGGAATGGGGTTCAGATTTTGTGGAGGCATTTGACATCCGAGTACCTCTTGCAAAACTTAAGGCATTTAGGAATGGGTTGGTCTATTGGAGTCTCTGTTTAAAGGGTTATAAGTGGTTTGGCTTGCGGCACTTAGTGGAGCTAGTGAAGAATTTGGAAATTGTGGCCATGTTTTGGGAGTAACAATGGCGAAGGAAATTCTATCATGTCCACTTGATGAAATATGTTGCGGAGTAGAAGGATGAGAGTTCCTTTGACTCTCCACTTGTTCTAATCTCCCACTAATAGTCGTCACTTCTCTCCTTATTGCATCCACTTCCATACTCAACTTCAAGAACTCGGGTCATAGCCTCAAGAATGACCCTCATATTCTCTATTTCATTAGAATCCACGGTTTGAGATGTGGTTCCCTCCATTATCAAGGTATCACCTACACAAGCAACAAACAAGTTAGTTTAAAATCCTTCTCCTCACTCACACTCTCTTGTTCACTCACACTCAAGTTCCACAAGTGTTGTAGATTGGCTAGGAACCCATGAATCCGTAAGGTATAAGTATGCTCTTGCCCAAAATGGATTCTTGTTTGAAACTCAAAGAATTCTCATCGGACTAGAGGAAAGAGTTACAATGTATTCAAACGACAAAATCATACAAACAAACATTGACACGAACACAAGGTTTCAAAGGACTAATTGACAAGCTAGTAGAATGTACTAATTTGTTAATGTAAAGCATCGATTATCTAAATCGGAATGCTACACAGTGCTCATTACCCCGAAGGACCACAAGCTAACCCATGACTGATATCTGTACCTGTACACTGCATATTATACATGTAAAATGCGGAAAACATGAACAATAGGCCATAAGGTTCAACTGCATAAAGAATCTAATAAAAATAACATCCATGTGGGTGATCATGGAACCATATAAACATGAAGTTCTAGCATCCTAAGCATTTTATCAAACACCTTGCATGCATCTTTAAGGCATAGGTGGGTTTCATACTTGTACCATATTAAACCACCTAAAGTTTATGGTTTTCAACTAACAAACATATATATTTCATGAAAATACCTTTAGATATCATATTGAAACTTAAACAACAATCGTCAATGTGTACATACTCATATCGCCATTCTTGACCTCTATGAATGGATTGGATCCATAGATGAACACTACGCATACCTTAGATTAATAATCCGTGAAGATAGTAGTGAAATTGGCTTGGAATTTGAAACCCCCAATTGAACTCTAGACTTGTTCTTGGTTGTTCTTGAGAGAAAATCAATGAAAGCACTATATTTTGGTGAAAAATGGCATTAATCCCATGTTTAGAAGCTTATATATGGGTGGAGAATGACCAAAAAGCACTTAAAAATGCGGAGGTGGACTGCAGAAATTTTTGTCATCGTGCGATGGAGAATGCGTCACATGCTATTTTCCACCGTAGAATTTCATGCGTCACATGCTCTATAGCATGCTAGGACCATGCCATATAGTATGCATTGCATGCTAATCGCATGATGCTACTGTTTTGAAATTCGAAAATGCTCTAAATGGATTCCAAAAATTTCAAAACTCACCCAGAATGTACTACAACATTTCCCCATCACAATGCAACTTGAAAATTTAAAAACGAAGGTCGGGAAGGTTGTCAAATAGATCCCCAGATTTTGGAGGTCTAAAATGAGACTAAGTGTTTAATTTTATCAAAATTTTCAAAGTCTTTGAGGCTTGTAGAGCCAAATGAGCTGAATTTTAGACTTAGCATTTTACGGGGTCTTACAATATCTCCCCCTTGGGAACATTTATCCTTGATTGAGAATCAACTAAGACAGGATAAAAGACAAGCTGAACATGAACTGAACATGAAGGACTGAAACATGATCTCATGACTGACATGACTGATAAACTGAATACATCATATTGAACATGCATATCTGATGCACGTGTAACTGATACATGAATGCATAACTAAGTAATCTGATAAATTGAGTTTCTCAAAGTGAGAATACATAGCTGATGCATGATTAAATATTGGACTGATACATGAATGCATGACTGAGTATGCAATGGTAATAGATACCAAGTTTATACTGGGAACATAAATATGCAACTGAATAAGCTTAAGGAGAACTGTTACCTTTAGCTTGATCTGAGTTGGCATGGAAGAGGTGAGGATATTTGGTAGGCATATCTGCTTCTGCTTCCCAAGTAGCTCCCTCATGAGACTGATTTTGCCAAAGAACCTTGACTAGAGGGACTTCTTTGTTCCTCAAACGACGAGTCTGATAATCTAAGATTTCGACTGAAATCTCTTCATAAGAGAGGCTATTCTGAATGTCAATCCTCTAAATAGGGAAAATAACTGCTGGGTCACCTATGCATTTCTTGAGCAAAGAGACATGGAAGACTGGATGAACTGAGGCTAGATCTGAAGAAAATTCGAGCCGAAATGACTGAGAATCCCAAAGGGACTGACATATCAGGGACTAAGTTTCCCTTTCTTGCGGAACCTCTTCACTCCCTTCATGAGAGAGATCTTAAGATAGACATAGTCATTGACCTTAAACTCGAGATCCTTTCTACGAACATCTGCATATGAATTCTGTCGGCTCTAAGAAGCCCAGAGTCTCTCTCGGATCAACTAAACTTTCTTTAAGGCGTTGAATACCAAGTCAGGACCTATGACTGGGGCTCACTAACTTCAAACCAACCAATTGGATATCTATATCTCCTACCATAGAGAGCTTCGAATGGATCCATCTGAATACTGGAATGATAACTATTATTGTATGCAAACTCAATCAAAGGCAAGTGGTCATCCCAACTTCCCTCGAAATCAATTGCACACACCCTTAGCATATCTTCTAGAGTCTGAATAGTCCTTTCTGCTTGACCATCTTTTTGAGAATGAAATGCTGTACTGAGATGGACTTGGGTACCAAGACCCTTTTGGACAGCTTTCCAGAAGTGAGAGGTGAATTGAGTACCTTTGTCTGAGATAATAGATAGTGAAACACCGTGTAATCTGACCAACTCCTTGATATAGAGTTTGGCGTAATCCTCAGCTAAATAGGAGGTACGAACTGGAAGGAAATGAGCTGACTTGATTATTCTATCTATAATGACCCAAACTGAATCATGCTGATAACGAGTGCGAGGCAAACTCGTAACGAAATCCATGTTTACTTCTTCCCACTTCCAAGTAGGAATGGTGAAATCTTGCATGGAACCACTAGATTTTTGATTCTCTATCTTAACCTGCTAATATGTAGAGCACTCAGCCATAAACTCTACAATATCTCTCTTCATCCCACTCCACTAATAGATCTACCACAATTCATGGTACATCTTAGTGGCCCCTGGATGAATAGAGTATCACGCACCATGCACTTCTGTAAGAATTTGCTGCCTCAAATCATCTACACCTGGAACACACAGACGATCCTGACAATGAAAAACACCATCTTCCCCTTGGGAGAAAACCTCTACTTTCTGATTCTGAGCTAACTTTTTTGGCATGATAAGGATAGGATCCCTGTTTTGCTTCTCTTTTACCTCAAAAACTAGAGATGACTCTGAACTATTGTGAACACATACACCACCCTCTGAAGAGTCGACTAAGCGAACGCCTAGTCTGGCAAGCTAATGGATCTCATGATCTATCTCTTTCTTGCTATCCTCAACGCGAGAAATACTACCCATGGAGATTCTACTGAGAGCATCGGCCACAACATTGGCCTTGCCCGGATGATAAAGGACACTCATGTCATAATCTTTCAAAAGCTCTAACCATCTTCTCTGATGATGATTGATATCTTTATGAGGAAAGACATACTAGAGGCTATTATGATCTGTGAAGACATCTATATGAACTCCATAAAGATAATGCCTCCAAATCTTTAAGGAAAAAACTACGACTGCTAACTCAAGATCATGAGTAGGATAATTCTTCTCATGGGGCTTTAACTGTTTGGAGGCGTAGGCTATGACCTTACCATGATGCATGAGGACACAACCTAAACCCACTCTGGATGCATCACAATAAACTATGAACCCATTTAAACCATCCGAAAGAGCTAAAACTAGAGCTGAAGTGAGTTGAGTCTTCAACTCTTGAAAACTCATCTCGCAAGAATCTGACCACTAAAACTTGACCTTTTTTTGAGTCAATCTATACATAAGAGATGCAATAGAAGAAAATCTCTCGACAAACCATTTGTAATAGCCAGCCAAACCCAAGAAACTTTGGATATCTGATGGAGACACGGGACGAGGCCAGTTTCTTACCTCTTTGGTTTTCTGAGGATCTACTCTAATGCCGTCACCAAAAACAATATGGCCAAGGAATGCTACTGATCTTAGCCAAAATTCACACTTACTGAACTTGGTAAATAACTAATGATCCCTGAGAGTCTGAATGATCACGCTAGGTGTAAGAATAAACCAGAATATCATCTATAAAGAATATGACAAACATGTCCAAATACTTCTTGAACACACAGTTCATCAAGTCCATAAAAGCTGCAGAGGCATTGGTAAGAACAAAGGACATGGCTATAAATTCGAAGTGACCATACCGAGTACAGAAATCTGTCTTTAGGATATCATATTCTCTAACTCAGAGCTGATGATAGCCTGATCTAAGGTCTATCTTGGAGAAATAACTGGCACCCTAAAGTTGGTCAAACAAGTCATCTATTCTAGGAAGCGGATACCTGTTCTTGACTGTGACTTTGTTGAGCTGGAGGTAATTAATACACATCCTGAGAAAACCATCTTTCTTGTGCACGAATAAGACTGATGCACCCCATGGGGACACATTAGGCCTGATAAATCCCTTATCTAAGAGATTCTTTAACTGATCTTTTACTTTCTTGAGTTCTGCTGGTGCCATTTTGTATGGCGGAATAGAGTTAGGCTGAGTATTTAAGAGAATATCAATACCAAAGTCTATTTTCCTTTTGGGAGGAATGCATGGAAGATCTTTGGGAAAGACATCTGAATATTCATTAACAACTGGAACTGAGTCAAGACTAGGAGATTCGAAACTGGAATCCTTCACATGCACGAGATGATACACACACCCCTTAGAAATTATTTTCCTTGCCCAGAGGTAGGAAACAAGCTGACCCCTGAAAGATGAAGTATTACCCTTCCACTATAGGATGGGCTTATTCGGGAAATGAAATTGAACAATCCTATTTCTGCAGTCGACTGTGGCATAGCAGGAATGAAGCCAATCCATGCTGAGAATGACATCTAAATCAATCATCTCTAACTCGACTAAATCTGCTGATGTAGATGTCTAAAATATCATAATCGAGCAGTTCCTGTATACCCGCTGAGCTATGATGATTTTACCCACTGGGGCAGAGACTGAAAAGGGCTCTGCTAAAATTTCAGAACTAATTTTGAAATTGCCTGCTATGTAAAGAGTAATAAAAGATAAGGATGCACCTGGATCTAGCAAAGCATAAACATGAATATGGAAAATCTGTAACATACCAGTAACGACATCAGGAGAATTTTCCTGATCCTATCGGGTCTGAAGAGTATAGATTCTATTTAGGCGTTGCCTACTAGTAGTACTGGAAGTGGCACCCCGCTGTTTCGAGTGACTGGACTGAACTGTGGAATGATTTTGCTGACCCTTAGGACCTGGCTGAGGACACTCTCTAATCCTATGGCCTGGGTTGCCACAACCAAAACAGACATCACTACCGGCTCTGCAAATACCCTTGTGGTTCTAACCACAAGTCTGACATAGGGGATTAGTTCGGGCACTGCTAACACTGCCCTAAGATTTAGAGCCTGGTGCTCTATCTCTATTGTCATCTCTGAATTTTGGCACTGGGGCACTGGCGGAGGAAGGAGCTGAAATACTGGCGGAAGAATGAACTAGAGCTGATGACTTGGGATAAAATTGTGAATGGTTTCCTCCCTCTGATTTAGGTTGAGCAAAACTAAAACTGCCTGATCTTGCTCTCTTATTATTCCTCTCCCTAGCCCTAACCTTTTGCTCCTCTATTTGCTGGGAATGGGTAATGAGTTTGTCTAAGGTCATATCACTGTTAAGCATCGCACACTTACACTCATTTACCATGCTATTATTTACCTCTAAAACTAACCTGCTTATCTTAGCCCTAGTGTCTGCAACCACATGAGGGGCATATCTGGCTAACTGAGTAAATCTGAAAGAATACTCTCTAACCGTCATATTTCCCTTCCTGAGGTTGATAAACTCAAGAACTTTGGTCTCTCTCAGTTCTTGGAGAAAAAATCTATCTAAGAAGGCCGTGACAAATTCCTCCTACTCAATAGGACCTGCACCATCTACCCTCTCAGACTTTCACTGTTTGTACCAAGTGTGAGCCACATCTTGTAACTGATATGCGACTAACTCAGCACTCTCAACATAAGTAGCACCTATGATATCAATGACCTTCTGGACTTGGTCAATTAAATCCTGAGGGCCTTCATCAGACTTAGACCCATAGAAAGATGGAGGGTTCATCCAGGTGAAGTCCCGAATCCTAACGGCGGCTGAGTTGGCAACGGGATTGGTTGGAATAGCTGCTGGCCGTTCATTCTGGGAAGCTACAAACTGAGCAAGTGTGGTGAATACGGCTCTAAACTCCGCATAAGAAACATGTTCGCCCAAAGGATCTTCGGGTTGAGGAGCTGGTTGGTTTCTTCTCTTTGGAGGCATGGTCTAAAATAAGAGAAAAATAGATTAGACTGAGAGTTTAACTTGTAATTATATTCACTAGCACGACATGAATACTGAAAGAAGGGAAATTGTTCCTAAAATATGTCATAGCCTCCTGTATGTAAATGTGGCACGCAACACACCCATGTACAAGACTCTACTAGATGCGGCTTTCAGACTTTCTAGGACTCTATTGAACCTTTGGCTTTGATACCAAGTTTGTAACGCCTCGATTATCTAAACCCAAATGCTACACGGTGATCATGACCTCGAAGGACCATAAGCTAACCCATGACTGATATCTGTACTTGTACATTGTATATTATACATGTAAAATGCAGAAAACATGAACAATAGGCCATAAGGTTCAACTGTATAAAGAATCTGATAAAAATAACATCCATGTAGGTGATCAATACCCAAAACATTTGAAGTCAAAATAAAAAGTGAACGTAAGTCTGAACTAAATCCGAAAGCCTCCAAGTACTGACTGAATAAGGAGTTGAAGGAATATGTCTCCAACTAACTCCGTAAACTTATAGCTAACTGAAATAATAAATGAATAAATCAAATCATATCGTCCTCGAATGAAGAGAACTCACTGCAACTCGATATACTAGAATGCGACTACTACTGCTGGTCTAGAACTCGTGTCTCTGAACCTATGGTGTAATATGAAAAAAAAGCACCATAGCGCAAATGCGTCAGTAAGTGGGAATGTACTGAGTATATGAGTGAGGTAGGCTAAATATAAAGGGTTTACATCCATGAACAATGCTAACTGACTGACTGATATGAATGTGAGAGTGCAAACATACATACATAGCAACTGAAATAATGAATGCGTGATAGCTAGATCTATAAGCTAATGCATGATTTACTGATAACTAACACAGTTGATATTGTAGTTCTGATAACATGGGTGACTTTAGCTGACAGTCTTAAATCTGATGGAACTATCTGAGTTTTGTACTGTAACTGAATTTGACTATATTTGACAGTCCTGATGTACTAAAATTTGAAAAACTATCTGAGTTCTTTTACTGAGACTGATACCGAAACTGTGGGAGGTAGTTGTTTAACCGATATGCCCCGTATGTGCCATTATGGCTAAGCTGGAGTCCAATATCTGCCCTTACTAGAAGGGTATCAATACCGCGCTATTGGTAAGGATAACTGTGGGTAACCCTCATCTGACAGTGTTCCCAAAAGAGAACAGTGGAGCCCTATCTGATAGTGGTAATCCACCTTATCAACCCTCATCTAACAGTTTTGATGTCTCAACCTATGCTGGCTACATAGTTCTGGAATGCAAGGATGACTGCTAAAAATCACACCCTTATCTGACAGTGTGTGTTCCTATCCTTGGGTCAATTGGTGCTAACTTTTACTCCCATCTGAAGAGACTAAACATAAATAACTGAATGAACATATACTGAGCTGACTGAGTTCTGTTGACTGACGGAATACTACTGATATTTGATAACTGACTGAGATCATGAGGTTTTTCTGAGTCACATGGCTGACTGATTTCTATTGAATCATGGCTTGATTTTGGATATTGTGAAATGTGACATGGCTCTAGGCACACAACTATAGTTTCCGAGTATGAATACCCCTAAGACTCGATGGAAGAAAACTGACACAACATGACTGACTTGATCATAAGATTGGAGTCCACAATTCACATTATCATAAATAGGGGATATTATACATCATGTAGTTCCTCAATATATTAAGCATGGTAGGGAGTTCATAGATATATTTCATGTACATACTGTATATCTTCATTATCATACATGCTTCATACCACAACAACAACAACACATGAAAAGCATGGAATTCATATTGAAGTATATAGCTAACATGGACTTGCCATTTAGACATCATGGAACCATATAAACATGAATGTCTAGCATCCTAAGCATTTTTATCAAACACCTTGTATGCATTCTTTAAGGAATAGGTGGGTTTCATACTTGCACCATATTAAACCACCTAAAGTTCATGATTTTCAACTAACAAACATATATATTCCATGAAATCACCTTTAGATATCATATTGAAACTTAAACAACAATCATCAACATGTACATACTCATATCACCATTAAAAGTTTACAAAATAATATTTAAAACATAGTTCTTGAACTCTATGAACGGATTGGATCCATAGATGAACACTACACATACCTTAGATTAATAATCCGTGAAGATTGTAGTGAAATTGACTTGGAATTTGAAACCCCCAATTGAACCTTGGACTTGTTCTTGGTTGTTCTTGAGAGAAAATCAATGAAAGCACTATATTTTGGTGAAAAATGGCATTAATCCCGTGTTTAGAAGCTTATATATGGATGGAGAATGACCAAAACGCCCTTAAAAATATGGAGATGGACTGCAGAAATTTTTGGCATCGTGCGATGGAGCATGCATCTCATGCTAGTTTCCACCACAGAATAGCATGCGTCGCATGCTCTATAGCATGTGACGCATGTTAATCACATGATGCTATTGTTTTGAAATCCTAAAATGCTCTAAATGGATTTCGAAAATTCTGAAACTCACCCGGTATGTATTACGACCTTGCCCCAATCTAACGCAACTTGAAAATCCTAAAACGAAGGTCATAAAGGTCATCAAATAAATTCCCAAAGTTTGGAGGTCTAAAATGAGACTAAGTGCTGAGTTTTATCAAAATTTTCTAAGTCTTTGAGGCTTGTAAAGCCAAATGAGCTGAATTTTAGACTTAGCATTTTACGGGGTCTTACAGTTAATTAGTTCTCAAGTCAATTAGAGAAAACTAGGAATCAATAATTAGAAACTAGAATATCTAAATTTGAGCTTAATTATCACGTGAACAGTAACTTAGGTGATGTGGCAGCATGTCATTGGCCGCGGGTCCACATAAGTAGTTCATCAACTTGAAGTCTTAGTCCCCTTAGATCTTTTGTAATAGATGACTTTTTATTGGGATGGAAAACATAAAGTCTTCTAACCTTTTTCAACTTTTTTTTCAAACTCAAAAGGTGATGTTTGACCTCACTAGTCCCACAAGACAAGGTTCCTCGTTTGAAGGAAAAGTGGTTGTCAAGTCTTGAAAAGGTGATGTTGGCAAGTCTTCTCACAATTTTTTTTTTTAATTTTGTCTTACAACTTTTTTTTTGGATCTATTTCTCTTTATAGAAGTTAATACATAAGATGAGGAGAAGTTTAGGATGAACACAACATCAACACCTTCAAGAACATAACAACGATACACCACAATGGTCACTTTCAACGCCCCAACACAAGTCAAAACTCATGGACACTTCAAGTTTTCGCAACAACAATTCTCTTCTAATTAATCTCAACTTTAGATTTAGACACTTTTTTTGTTGATGAGGAAGAAATCAACACAAGAAACAAACTAAACAAGTAAAATCTTTTGTAGATCTACAACCAATTTTTCGACCAAAATGTTCAAGGACACACTTTTTGGTAAGAGCTTCCCAAAATTGGTTTTATAAGAACAAAACCTAGCCTTGAGCTTTGATACCAAATGATACAATGCTAAGTGTGCATCAAGAGATTCCAACCAACACAAGAACAACAAGATGAACAACAAAGTGCTAATGAATCAAAAATGGCCATACACGGCTTCACTAGGCTTGCAACACTTGTTTGAACTAGAAAAGTGAGTTTAACAATAAGAACAACAAAGACAATATTGCTACTGAATCAAAAGATCCCCACACGGCTTCACTAGACTTTTATATTCAACAACACAATGTTAACAAGATTTACAAAGAAAGAGATAGAAACTTGACACACAATATTCATTAATCTAAGAATCCTAACAAGAGAAAGGACCCTAAGACTAATAAATATCAATACCAAGTTCATACTTGGACCAAGAGGAACTCAAAGCACCCCAATAACCTAGTTTCTAGCCAAGATACAACACTAGTATCACTCTACTAGTGAGAATTCGGTTTTGGCCTCTCCAAATGAGAAAAATAAGTAAAAAATTTAAAAGTCTTTTGTTTCTTGAATAATAGGAATGAACTCAAGAAAGACTAGCCCTATTACATGGATTATATAGTCACTTAGAAAGGAGGGACAAAGACCAAAATACCCTTGGCATTTAAGTGGGTATGTTTGGGGTGTCTTGGTGGATTCACATTTTATTAAACATAGGCCCTTCGATGGGCTCACAAGGGCCTCACACATGGACAAGAATGTGAACAAGGCTTGGAGTCGTTGCAACTCACGTGCTTGGCTTCATGTGAAAGGTCTCGAGCTAGGAATTCCCATATCAGGGATTCTAGACGTAATTTCTTGGCATGAGGTGGCTCAATGGTGAAACTAGTAAAAAGTTTCTTTTAGGTCCCCAAAATTTTTTATCAAGATTTTATTTCACTTAAAACAATATTGAAGATTATTAAAAAGTTCAAAATTTATTTTAAAAATAAAAAGAAAAAAGAAAATTACCTACTTTCTACTAGAAATATATTTTAAAATTTTGAATTAAATAACTCAAAACTTCATATTAATAAATAAATTTTTTATAACAACATCCAAGGTGATGTATTATAAACACCTAACTAATATCTCATGTAAGAATACTACATTAAAAACTTGTAAGAAAAAGAACTCTAAATTATTACTCCCCATGTTTTTCTTTTTAGTTGTCATGTTTCATTTTTTGAGAATCAATTTAACTAATTTTTAAAAATTAATTAGATTAGATTAATTTAATGTTTAAAATTAAAATTTAGATATTCAAAATCAATAAATTAAATTTAACGTTGTTCATAGAGTATTTGAAACCATATTCTCTCGTTTCACCTTCTCCCTCATAAATATCCTTTGAAAATAGCGACAAATAAAGTAGATCATAAAATTAGATGGTTGTTGTTGACGATTTAGATGTTGTTGTGGCTTAAGTGTTCATCTGGCACAACAACGTAATGTTTTTATTATTAAGGAGGAGCAAATCATGTCCAAACTTAAAGCTATGATATCCAAGTTGAAAGTGGCAGCTGATGACCCTGATGTGGCAAAATCTCAGGCTACGAGTGCCAGAAAAATTTATGAGTTTGTTTTCTTATGATGGCATGGTTTATCAAGAGGAGGAATAGAGTCACTCATAGTTCATTCCTTTGACATATGCTAATAGCATGGAGAAAAGATGTAGGTCAGGCTGCAGTGTTTTGTATGATTCTTTACAGTCTGTTATGACTGATTGTATCGTGGTGCATTCTAAGAAACAGTTGATATGATGTAATAAACTTTCTGCTATTAGTTGCTTATCTTGAGAAATATTGTCATAGTTTTAGACAATTTTATGGTGATTTGATTGAGTACTTATGATTATATTATTTTGCTGACTAAAAATAGCTCGTATTATCAAGTGTAGACATAAAATTAACTGTAAACTTCTCTTTCACGTGCTGAATATTAATATTTTGAGTCTGTTCTAAGTACCTGCAAGAACAATATATTTTCAACTCTTTGAATTGGCATATACTTTCTCTAAGTGTGGACATGTGCTCTGATAATGCACTCCTTTGATTTAGGCAAATAGCATTAAAAAAAGCCCTAGTCAGCATGTCTGAGAAAAATTCATTTTATTACTTTTTTTGTATTGTTAATATTGATATGTTACCTTTTTTAAAAATTTGAGTGAAGTGTACTGTTAATATTCTTATAATATGGTACGTCCGCACATAAATAGTTCCCTTGTAACACTTTCTACATATCAAAATAATTCACACCCTTGACATATGCACTACAAATATAATACAAAGCTTAGTTTTGCCATATTGGAAAAATCTGTATTTAGAATGGAAATAGAATTTTGATATGAATATACCTTTATTTTTTTTTCATAATTCAAATGAAGTGTTTTGAGTATACGTTTCAAATTCACCCCTTAACATAATTCAAATGAAGTGTTTTGAGTATACGTTTGAAATTCGCCCCTTAACATTTGCATCTGACACCGTGTAACACATGATCTAATATTACCTTTTATTTCACGTGCAATACAAAAATAATACACTTTTTTTTAAGTTTGTATTCAGTATTGGCAAGCATAATACATTTTCAATATTTTGTATATGTTGATCTCTTTTTTTCGTAATGTTAATATCGATACACTTATAATCCACACCCTTGACATATGCAATGCAAATTTAATACCCTTGTAAACATATAATACAAATGTACGACACTCTTTTTTTAAATCATGTAACACCTTTATAAAACGGTACCTCCATACACAAATAATAGCCCCATAACACTTTTTCGCATATCAAAATAATTCACACCCTCGACATATGCAATATAATATAAAGTTTATAAAAGTTGTATCACAATATAATATTTATAATACAAATCCGCATTATAAGCATCATGTAATACACATTTTTTTTAAATCATGTAATACACATTTTATACATTTGCAACAAAGTAATATTTTTGCATATCAAATAACACATTAACCCTGTATACAAATAACACATTTGTTATAATTCTTACAATACTCGGAAACATTCGTACTATAAACGATAATATTAGAATTGTGTGACATATCAAAGTTATTTAATAACATCCAAAATAACACTTTGAACTCAATAATACTCGACATCGTGTGTACATTTTCCAAGTAAGAATGTTTGAAACATTAATAAGTTGAAAAACTTTCAAATAACAATAATGTTGAAGTGGATGTGATACTTCATCTTTTGGTGCAACATTTCTATACGTCTTTCAATTGTGGTCAACTTGTCCACAGTTGGTGCATGAATTGGTAGATCGCTTGTGTTTTCTGTTTTCATTCTTGGTTTGTGTGATTTTCTATATGCCCTCCTTTTAGTTGGGAGAAACATTCCCTCTGATGATATATGCAATGATACATCCCAAGTGCTTGAATCAGGAAGATTGTCTGTTTCGAACTGATATATTCCAAGTACTAGATATTCTTTTTATATACAATCGCTAAAACATGAGGGCATGACAACTCATCTAATTGGAAGCTGCCACAACTACATTTCTTTTCTTAAAGGATAATTGTGAAATGTGTAATACCATCGATAATAGTATGCAAACTCTTGGATGATTTCCGAACCTACAATTACTATTCGATTGACAGTTGCAAAAGCATAACCTAATAAGGAATTACAAATATCATACAATTATAATACTATTGACGTACTTTCAATTTGTCCGCTTCTTCCTTGTTAAGTTCAAGAATTTCAAGATAATTTTCACCAAGGAGGAAACGTAAATATTCAGTCTTTGACTTCTTGTTGTTATTCCACTTTTGGGTTAGCAATCACATGAAATCAAGGAGTGGCAGAATTGACAGTTTTCTAGCTATCTAGTTTACTAAATTTATGGTCTCTGTGATATGGGAAGTGATCGTCCAAGTTCTATTTACTGAGGCAGGCACACGTGTCCCTTCATGTAACCAATATCAAATAAGTATTCTCAAATTCTATTGTCTATTTTTCAACCTTTTTCAAATTTTTATCAAACTCCGATTGTGTGTAAACCTTTGCCATAGTGTAGAACAACTCAGTAATCTTGTACTAACTCCTCTTGAAGTTTTTCATGATGTTTTTTCATAGATGTCAGATACAAATAAAGTGATCGAGGAACTCCTTTATAAACAGTTACAACTACTTTAATGATACTATCATGCTTATCTGCAGGTGCGGCTCAACATAATTGGTGGCATAAAGCGAAATTTTAAAATGAGGCTTTAATTTAATTTTTTTTCACAAATCTATATTTATAGTTTTTTGAGGTGTAAAGTTATAAGTAAAACTGTTTTGTAATTAATTTATCTGAAAAAATCCCTTTTCAATTAATAGTATGCCTAATTCATTTGATATCTCTTGAAGTATTTTTTTAAGCTTAAGTAATATTTTTGAAATTTTATTTTCAAAAAACTTCTTTCAGCTAAGACAATTATATAGGATCAAGAAAAATATGCATTCGTAAAATAACAAAATCTTTATAGCTGATTGAAGTACATCTTATCTTTCAACTTCTTCGATTCCACTGTAATTGTTACTTTAATTCTTTTCGTCCCATTAATCAAAATAATAAATAGAAGATATGATTTTCTGAGTTACCTGTATTTATTAGATGTTCTTTTTAGATTTGAGAATATTAATTTTTTTTTTTTTTTTTAATGTTGATTGTCAACTTTAATCTTAAATTTCTAAAGTGATATTTCTATTTGAGTTTAAGAGAAATTAAAATGTGATGAAGAAAATATTAAGAAATATTTGATATTTTCTAAAGAAAAAAATCTAAAAAAAACTACAAACCTATAATGCTTTAAAAAAAAATGAGGCCTCCAAAAATCGAAGGCATAAAATGCTTGTTTCAATGGCTTCACCTTGTAGCCGGCCCTGCTTATCTGAAACGATATTCATCATTGTCTCTCACCATACGCCATTTTGAGTTGTTCAACAACCACTGTCATGTGGCACATCATTTTCGGAATCCATTATTGTATAAGCCAATGACAGTATACTTCCTACACAACACAATACATTCAGTTTTAATATAACGCAATACAATTTTGCAACAAGAATGCTTTTGTTATCAAATATATCTACCATATGTTTATTTAATCACATGATGCCTCCAATGTGCTTTTTATATATACGCACTTTTATACAACACAAAAGGTCAACTCCCAAGTCTATAAATATTGTGTTTTTACCTTTTTAAAACATAATATAAAAATGTAATAATAGTACAAAGGTGTATAACTTTTCTTACGTTTTATATTGGTTGTTGCTGAATTTATGTGTGTTTTGCTAAATATTTTTGTTGTTTTTTTCCAAATTTATTTGGATTTAGTGTTTATGTTATTTTTGTTGGTTTAGCTAATTATTTGGATTCAAATATTAGGGTGTGTTTGGTATGAAGGAAAATATTTTCCTAGAAAATGTTTTCCTGAAAAATAAGTTGATTTCTTACTTATTTTCTTATATTTGGTTGGTGGATGGAAAATATTTTCTAGTATTTGGTTGATGAATGAAATTTTTTTTTTTCAAAAAATACATTTTAGTATTTAGTTAAAGCATAAAAATACATTTTAGAATCCTTTTTGAAAAATAAATTTAAAAAATATAAAACTTTTTTGGAGAAGGGGGTTGGTAGACGGGTGGGTGGGGGTGTCAGAATAGGTAATAGGAGTGGGATAAGAAAAAGTTTTGAATTTTTTTTGTTAAAAAAAAATTTTAAAAATTGATGGGGGAGGGGGGGGGGGGTAGTAGGAGCTGGGGGTCAGGGTATGGGAGTGAGGGCGAAGGGGGAAGAAAAAAATTGAAAAATTTTTAAAATGAAATTTAATTTTTTTTTTGAGGTTGTTAGGACGGGGGAGGGATGGGAGAGGGGCCTAGTAAGTGGGGGAGGAAAGGTATGGGTGTGGGGTAAGAGAAAAGTTTGAATTTTTTTAATAAAATGTAGATATTGTTTTTGGAAGGGGAGCTGGTAGGGGTAGGGTTGGGGTGGGGGTAGGGGATGGACTAAGAAAAAATTTTGAAATACTTTTTAAAACAATTGAATTATGGGGGTGGGGGTGGGGGTGGAGGTAGGGGATGGACTAAGAAATTTTTTTGAAGTACTTTTTAAAATAATTGAATTTAGGGGGTGGGGTAGGGGTAGGGGTAGGTGGTGGGGTGAGGGTAGGGGTAGTGTCGGGATGATAGGGTATTGGGGGTGGGGGCCGGATAGATGATTTTGAGATTTGTATGAACATTTCAACTTTAAAGTGAGGTTGAAAGAGAATTTTGAAAAATATTTTCTTTACTTTTTGAAGGGAAGTCATTTTCCTTAGATTTAAGGAAAATAAGTAGGTTTGGAAACTATTTTCCAAAACATATAAACCAACTAAACATAAGAAAACTGGAAAATGTTTTCCTTCGTACCAAACACACCCTTAAGGTCCTTCATAAGCGATCAAGTGCATTTGATTTTTGTTCTATTGATGTTTGAGATATTTTTTTATGTTCATTGAGTTATTTGTAAGAAAATTAAATTATTTGTATTATCATGTGATTCTTTTTTCTCCGTGTGTGCATGCATATAACAACTCAGAAGGTGACTGGATTTTCATGCAAAAACACGTTCTCTTAAATTTGCCTACTTTAAGTTTTCTTGTGAGAATTAATAGTTAAGCAGTTTTAAAAATCGAGAAATTTTATACAATCTCTCTCCTCTTCCAAATTTTCCCAGCGTTTATTTTTCAATATTTTCTTCAAGCGTAGTGGGCATAGTGATGGATCTAGGATTTTTTTAGGAGGTTCAAAAACAAAAAATATAAATATATGAATAAATAAAAAAAAATACAATTTCAAGGGATGTAATAGTATATAATTAATAGATACAAAAAGTTAGCCCTTTACAATGTGTCAACTAGAACTAGGTGCTATGTAGAGCAAAAAATTAGCTCTGAAATGTATAAAAACAGAACTAGAGTGCTAAGTAAAAACTTCAAAAAGAGATCATTGTTAATACTTCTCAAACACATTTACAATACTATTTGACGAGGTTTCATTGCTTGAAAAGACAAAATAATATCATCAGTTGAAACGTTATCAAACACAACTTCTAATTGTGTCAGGGTCATTTGGACGAAATTTTAAAATTGGAGTTCTTTCGCCTGAATTAGCTTGTACAAAGTTTAAATCGAATTCTTGAGAAGAATGAGATATACTCCTAACTTATTTACATTTGCTTCCCGATTATGTTGTCTATGAGTGGTAGAACTTGAATTTGATATTTTAAAAAATTTATCGCTTCATTGACTCTTGAATGGAAAGTAACAATAGTGGCTATAAGAGTGACGTTGATTTTTGAAAGAAAAATGAAAGAAAAAAAGGTTTGAACTTTGGGTAAAGAACAAGAAAATGATTTTTAGATTTGAATTTGAGAATTCGCTTGGCTTCAATTGAGTTTTTTAATTTTGGAAAAAGGGAAAAGGATTTTAAGTTCTTCTAGCGTGTAACTCTAACTGTACTGACAGAGAATATATCTAAAAAATTAAGTTGCACGTGCCCAGCAAGAATCGAACCTGCATGGTAAGGAATATAAAGTTCTCAGCCCAAGTTGCACCTCTCGATACCACTAAGCCAACTCTAATCTTTGATTTAGGTGGTTCATATTTAATATATATACAAAACTATAAAAAATCTATCCTAATATACAATATAATTTTCTGTCAAGAGGGTTCGGATGAAACCCTGATACCCACGTAGGTCCGCTCTTGGATGGGCAATAGAATCTAAAGAGAGAAAGAGAACATAAAGCATTGAAACGTGTGTTGGTATGGAGTGATATTTGTATTAACAAGTGAAATATAAAAATTAGTAACAAATGATGCCAAAAAATTTGGGACCAGGGCAATAAGCCCACAATTTTATGCTTTATTTATTCCCCAATAGTTCATGGTACTCAAGCATTATTGGCTGGTCCAAGGTACTGAGAAGTGATAATATAAGATAACAAAAATTATTTGACTTTACTCGATGCCTCGGGCCTTCATCACGAACGTCCTTCATATACTCCCTATGTTCACTTTTACTTGTCCGCTTTAAATTTACACACTCCTTAAAATAACAAAAATAATAGTATTTGTACCAAGATATATTTAATTGACATGTATTCTTAAGTCTTGAAAAATAATTTGAAGAATAAATAATTAATATTGAGGTAAAACAAGAAAACAAATTGTTCTTTCTTCATCTATTAAAGTGATAATTAAAAACGAAAATTTATTTCTAAAATATTGGACAAGTAAAAATGAGTAGAAGGAGTAATATTTTCTCAAATTTGTTATTGATGTAATATTTAATTACTATAGTGTTTAAATTTTATCTTATGAAATTATATTGAGTATATTATCATTGTTATATTGTTTTGTACTTTATATTTAATAATTTTGTAACTTAATATGTTTAGATTTTTAAAAACAAACAGTCTTAAGCATTCAGTATTTAGATTTAGAGAAAACTTCTTAATTATTCAGATGTCTTAATCTTAATAAAAATAAATACAATCTAAGTAATGTGTGCAATATAAAGTTCATGATGCAGAACTTATTTGGTTCATCTTATTGGTATGACCTTTCGGAATAAGTATCTTCCAAAGAAATGTGAGAATTTTAATTATTTTTTATGATATAAAACTAATTACCAATTAATATAAATATTGTAGTGGAATACTCAAGTCAATCATTATTTCTTAAGGGGCATACAAAGTTCAAACAAGACAAGTAAAGGTGAAAGAATGGAGTAGAGGTGGGGGTTTAGTTCAAAAATAGTCCTAAAATAGGCTGGTCTTGATATTTTATCCCCCGTAAAAAAATCTTACGAAAATGGCTTACATAAGATGTGGTCTTGATTTTTGGGCCCTGCTTAATAAATTTTTGTAACGCCCCGAGAACTTACCTCGAGACATCACATGGTGCTCAAGACCACACGTGGCCTCAAACTAACCCTCTAAGCCTGTCATTACTTTCAGAACTCTCTACGACACGAATCATCATAAAGTAGGAAAGAATAATCATGACATGAACATATTGAGATACGAAGTAATACTGTCCTGTACAATCAAAATACTAACGTTCTGTACATACTGGTACTCTAGTCTGACAAAACCTCTACTACATAAGACTGAAGAGCCATTGGAACAGATCTCCAACTGGCTCATACTGAACGGAAAAATAAACAACTATCAATTAGCAAGACAAAAATCATGAACATAGGTCCTCGAATCATGAGGACTCACCAACTACAGGAATGTAGATGAAGGTACTCGTAGATCACTGTCGCGGCTGAGACTAAGCACCTAAACCTATATCACGAGGAAATATAGAATACAAAAGAGTATGGGAGTCAGTACATGGGAATGTACTGAGTATGTGGGGGTGGATGCATCATTTTAAATAATATCATAAATATATAAGAAAATCATGCATGCTAACAATAACAACTCTCTTCGCTTGAATTATCTGAAACATCATTTCTGAAAGTCATCAGTAATAACATATGCTTCATAAATCTCGTAAATCATTTAACTCAACTCAAACTCTTTGACTCATGACTTATAGTGGCTCGGTAACTCATGGTACTTAGATCATTATAGACGTGGGAGTTTCTTATAACCAACATAACTACACCATGTGAGCCGCATGGAGTCCAACATTGTGCCCTCCTAAGGAGAGAACCCCACATTGGCGGGGGTGTTGTACTCTTGCCAGGAAGTACAACCTCAATCTCATTATCACAATCCCAAACTCAGCCTATGACCCACAATTATCAATATCAATCCTACAGTGGCACGTAGTTTCAGAAAAATACCATATTTCCCGCTCGGTGCTAAATACTTCTCCTAGACTCAGCTCAGAACGTGTTAGGAAATCCACCTTAATCAATATCAACTCATGGGTCTATTTTAAAGACTAAAACATAAATATATATATCTCATCGATAAATCATATACGACTGTGGATTCCTAACTCGACTCAAATTCAAACAATGTTTCTCAACATCAAGTACATTTGCTTATCAAATCATTTCAAATGCCAAAGCTTCAAGGAAACTTCATCAAACTCATTCTTGACTTTCAATTCAAATATCGATAAATATATATATTCAATAGTCAAATTTCTCATGGAAAAACACAAATCTTGACACTTATCATAAATCACTTAGAAATCATCAATATATAATGACAATATACATCTCATGGAATAAATACTCAATTTAATAAGCATGATAGGTAAATAACCATAAATATCAAGCTTATTTAACTCAAGTCTCATAAATCATACATAAAGAAATTGGGTGTAAGCCCACTTGCAAAATCATGTAAATCAATAATAGAAAGTAAATCTTTAGGCACAAGAACGAAAGGAGTGTTCATGTTGAAACCCCACATACCTTGGATTTTGATTTGAAGATGTGGAAACTTGTTTGGAACTCTTCTTACACTTTTAGGCCAAGATTCTTGATGCCTTTGACTTGGGAAAGTTAGTTCTTGAACAACTTGGAGAAATTCATGGAAGATTCTCTGAATTTCTTGGAAGAGGATTTGAATTTTGGATCTTGTAGAAACCCTAGTTTCTAGGAGATTCTTGGAAGATTTGAAGAGAAAGGAGAAGGAAATGAGTGGCTCTTCTCCACTTTGATATATATATATATATATATAAGACCACATGGGGAGGAAATGAACAAAATGTCCTATTTTTTGAAAATGCTGAAATTTGCTGATCGGGGCCTGTGACGGTCGATCTGACGGTCCGTCAAGTTTCCTGACGGTCCACCAACTTGGCCATCGCATGATGGCCTGAAAAAGGAGTCACTACCTCGGCTTGATGGGGCACTTGATAGTCCACTAGGACCTGACGGTCCACCAAGTCGTCCATCACTCGAAGGCCAGAAATGAGACATTCTGTCTCGACCTGACAGACCCCTTGACGGTCCGTCAACTTTTTGATGGTCCACTAACTTAGCCGTCGAACGATGAACTGAAAAAGGAGTCACTACCTCGGCTTGACGGGGCACTTGACGGTCCACCAGGGACCTGACAGTCCACCAGGTCGACCGTCAAACCTGGGAGATCCGATATCGTTGAGTAAAATGGCCATAACTCACTCATCCGATGTCGCATTTTGATGAAATTGGTATTGATGGAAAGCTTATTCAATGCTCTACATTACAAAAGTAGAAATTATAGAAATACAACATAGTTTAAACATCAATCACTTTGGAAGACATACATATCCACTCAAAAGACGAATTTAGGCTTAAGAAACGATTGGGGTACTACAATATCTTCCCCTTGGACACATTCGTCCTCGAATGTTGCCAAATAGGCCAAGAAGAAGAGAAAATGAGGACGTATAGCTGGAATGACTCACATCTAAGGGCTCATTTTACTCTAAACTTTTGAGTACTTCACCAAATGCACGAATCATAGATGGAATAACCATATAGCTGAATACATTAGATTAGGAGGAAACTGAATTACGAGAATAGTACCTTTGGCTTTATTTGAACTCACGGGGAAAAGATGAGGGTACTTGACTCACATATCTGCTTCTGCTTCCCATGTAGCACTCTGGACTGATTGATTTCGCCACAAAACTTTAACCAAGGGAACTTCTTTTTTTCTTAATCTACGAACTTGATAGTCTAGGATCTCGACTGAAATTTCATCATAATAAAGAGTATCCTGGACATCACAAATTTCTGACGGATCAACAAAAACAGAGTCTCCAATGTGCTTCTTAAGCATAGAAATATGAAACAAAGGATGGACAGGTGATAATTCTGCGGGCAACTTAACCTCATAAGCTACTTTCCCAACACGATCCAAAGCTCTATAAGGGCCAACATATCTGGGACTCAGCTTTCCTTTTTTTCCAAATCTTTTCACCCCTTTAATCAACTTCAAACTCAAGAGCTCTTCTTCTCACATCTGCATATAACTTCTGACAACTCTGGGCTGTCTTTAACCTCTCCTGAATTAAATTAACTTTCTCCATAGCCTCAAATACAGCATCAGGTCCAATCACAGGAGCTTCACCCACTTCGAACCAACCTATGGGCGATCTATATCTTCTTTCATATAAAGTTTTAAATGGAGCCATTCCAATGCTAGCATGAAAACTACTGTTGTAGGCAAACCCAATCAATGGTAAATATTCATCCCAACTTTCTTTGAAATAAAAAAAATAAGCCCTCAACATATCCTCCAAAGTCTGAACAGTCCTCTTAGCCTAACCGTCTGTCTGCGGATGAAAAGCGGAGCTAAGATAAACTTGGGTGCCAAGACCCTTCTGGAAGGCTCTCCAAAATTGAGAAGTAAACTGAGTACCTCTATCAGAGATGATAGACAATGAAACTCCATACAACCTGAATAACTCTCGAATATACAACTTAGCATAGTCCTTCGCGGTGAAAGATGTATGTACTGGCAGAAAATATGCTGACTTAGTTAACCTGTCTACAACGATCCAAATAGAATCATGATGACGAAGAGAGAGAGGTAAACCATTCACGAAATCCATGTTCACCACTTCCCACTTCCAAGTAGGAATGTTAAATTCTTGCATCACACCACCGGGTTTCTGATGCTCTATCTTTACCTGCTGGCAAGTTGTACACTTTTCTATGAACTTTACCATATCCTTTTTCATACCATTCCACTAATAAATTTCCTACAAATTGTGGTACATCTTGGTAGCACCGGGATGAATAGAATACTGCGCGCCATGCACCTCAGCCATAATTCTCTACCTTAAATCATCAACATCAGGCACACAATCTATTCTGAAATCTCAATACACCATCTCCCCCTTGGGAGAAAACCTCCACCTTTTGGTCTTTAACTAATTTTTTCAGTTTGACCAAACGAGAATCTGTATTCTACTTCTCCTTCACTTCAGAAACTAGGGAAGATTCAGAACTACTTTGGACCCAAGCATTACCCTCAGCTGAATCAAGTAATCTAACACCTAACCTAGCAAAACGATGCAATTCACGGGCTAAGTCCCTCTTATCTTCCTCGACATGTGCTACACTACCCATGGATGACCTGCTAAGAGCATCTGCCACTACATTGGCCTTGCCCAGGTGATATAACACACTCAAATCATAGTTCTTCAGTAATTCTAACCATCGCCTATGTCGAAGATTCAACTCTCTGAGTGAACACATACTGTAAACTCTTATGATCCGTAAAGATATCAACATGAACACCGTACAAATAGTGCCTCCAAATTTTCAAAGCAAAAATCACTGCAGCTAACTTGAGGTCATGGGTCGGATAATTTTTTCCATGAGGTTTTAACTGCCGGGAGGCATAGGCTATAACTTTACCCTTCTGCATCAATACATAACCCAAACCAATTCTGGAAGCATCATAATATACCACAAAATCATCTACACCATTGGGCAAGGTCATCACAGGGGGCTGAAGTGAGTCGAGTCTTTAATTCCTAAAAACTCTTCTCGTAAGAATTTGACCACTGGAATTTAACCTTTTTTTAGGTCAACCGGGTCAAAGGACCAGTAATGGAAGAGAAACCTTCGACAAAACGACGGTAGTAGCCAGCTAGACCCAAGAAATTCCTAATATCAGATGGGGAAATAGGTCTAGGCCAATTCTTTATAGCTTCTACCTTTTGAGGATCAACTCGAATACCATCAGAAGAAATAATATGACCTAGAAAAGCAACTGACCTTAGTCAGAATTTACACTTGCTAAATTTGGCAAACAACTGTTGATCCCTAAGGGTCTGTAAGGCAATTCAAAGATGATCTGCATGGTCATTCTCACTTTGGGATTATGCAAGAATATTATCTATGAACACAATAATGAACATATCCAGGTACTGTCTGAACACTCGATTCATGAGGTCCATAAAAGCTATCGGGGCATTCGTTAGCCCGGAGGACATGACCAAGAATTCAAAATGACCATAACGAGTGCGGAAAGCCGTCTTTAGAATATCACACTCTCTGACTTTAAGTTAGTGATAACCAGATCTCAAATCTATTTTTGAGAAGTAGCTGGCACCTTGTAGTTGATCAAATAGGTCATCAATTCTAGGAAGAGGGTACTTGTTCTTGACTGTGACCTTGTTAAGCTGACGATAGTAAATGCACATGCGCAATGAACCATCTTTCTTTTGCATGAATAGAACAGGTGCACCCCAGGGAGACACACTAGGCCTTATAAAACCCTTATCAAGAAGATCTTTGAGTTGCTCTTTCAACTCTTTAAGTTCTACAGGGGCCATACGATATAGAGGAATAGAAATAGGATGTGTATCAGGGAGAAGATCAATTCTAAATTCTCTCTCTCTATCGGGAGGTACCCTTGGGAGATCTTCTATGAAAACAACAGGAAACTCATTGACAACACTAAGAGATTGAATAGTTGGAGTCTCAGACTTAGTGTCCTTAACTCGAACTAAATGATAGATACAACCCTTGGATATCAATTTCCTAGCTTTTAGATAGGATATGAAATGACTTTTAGGAGATACAGAATTTTCGGACCACTCAAAGACTAGCTCATTGGGAAATTGAAACTTGACTACCCGGGTACGATAGTTTATAGATGCATAACAAGAGTGTAGCCAATCCATACCCAGAATAATATCAAAATAAACCATGTCTAGCTCAATCAAATCTGCAAACATACTCTATTAAGAACAGTGATAGGACACTTCTTATATATTTTCTTAGCAACAACAGATTCACCCACTGGTGTAGAGACTAGAAAAGGCTCAGAAATCTTTTCAGCACTGATTTCAAAATTCACAGCCACCAACGGAGTCATATAAGAAAGACTTGACCCAGGGTCCAGCAACACATACACATCAAAATGAAATACACAAAGCGTATCAGTAATAACATCTGGTGAATCCTCCTGCTTTTAACAGGTTGGTATAACACAAAAGCAATTTTGGCACTGACCACCTGCAGTACTAGATGAGGCACCCTGAAGAGGAGTAGGACCAACTACAGGGGTTGGAGCACTAATAGTCTGATTCTGGGGACGAACATTGCGACTCCCTTGTCTAGCATATGGGCAATCCCTGAATTTATGGCCCAACTTACCACAACCAAAGTAACCCCTCTGACCAATTAAGCACTCCTCGGGATGGTCTCTACCGCACTTTAGATATGGGGAAAGACGAGGTCTATTACTCACACTATTCTAGGACCTGGATATAGTAGGCCTATTACCCTGCTCTGGCCTAATTCTGAATGCAGGAGTACTGGCTGATGAAGGCGCTGGCACAAGAGAATGGCTCTGGAACTGAGGGTGGATCCCTCTAGAATATCTAGCCTGACTATACCCCTACTGCTTTGGTCTAACTTTCTTATTCTCTCTCTCACTCTCTCTCTCTTTTACTTTGTCTACTTTAATCTGCTGAGCATGAATCATTAGTCTTGAAAGGTCCATATCCCTATTAAGCATAGCGGATCTACACTCTTTCACAATATAACCAGATACACCAACCAAGAACTTACTCATACTAGTTCTAGAATTAGCCATCATACCAGGATCATACTTAGATAACTGATTAAACTTATGGCAATACTCCTTAACTGTCATGGGGCCCTGTCTCAAGTTCATAAATTCTTCTAATTTTGCTTCCCTCAACTCTGGGGGAAAGAATCTATCTAAGAAGGCATCTTGGAATAATTGCCAAGTCACAAGAGTATCATTATCCCCTTTACTCTTCCTCTACATCTCCACCCAATCATAAGCAACATCTTTTATTCGATAGAAAACCAATTCAGCACTCTCCTCCTCAGTCACGTGCATAATCTAAGTGATCTTTCTCACTTCATCTAAATATATTTGCGGGTCTTCAGCTACTTTCGACCCAAAGAACTCAGGTGGATTCATTCGCATAAAGTCACGAACTCGGGCTGCAGTAGAATTATTCCCTTATAGATGTGGAACAGTAGCTTGGGTGTTGGCTTAAGTGTTGGTGATAACCGCCTGGGCTAGTGCTTGGAAAGCTGCCCAGAATTTGGCATGGGACACCGTCTTACTTAAAGGATCAATGGGTTGAGGTCGTTCGTTGTTTCTGCGAGCTCTACGAGGAGAAATTTTCTATTATAAGAGAGCACAAATTAATCGCAGAGAGAAACAGTCATAGGCACGATAGACTCTTGAAAGAAATAAACAACTTTTCCTAAAACGTCCCATCGCCTCTTGCTAATAGATATCGAGCGCTACACACCGATGATCAAGACTCTACATAACGTGGCTTGTCAGACTCCCTAGGACTCCTTGAACCTTAGGCTCTGATACCAAGCTTGTAACGCCCCAAGAACCTATACCAAGGCATCACATGGTGCTCAAGGCCACACATGGCCTTAAGCTAACCCTCTAAGCCTGTCATTACTTTCAGAACTCTCTATGAAATGAATCATTATAAAGTAGGGAAGAATAATCATGACATGAACATACTGAGATACGAAGTAATACTGTCCTTTACAATCAAAATACTAACGTTCTGTACATACTGGTACTCTAGTCTGACAAAACCTCTACTACATAAGACTGAAGAGCCATTGGGATAGATCCCCAACTAGCTCATACTGAACAGAAAAATAAACAACCATCAATTAGCAAGAAAAAAATCATGAACATAGGTCCTCAAACCATGGGTACTCACCAACTGCAGGAATGTAGATGAAGGTACTCGTAGATCACTGTCGCGGCTGAGACTAAGCACCTAAACCTATATCACGAGGAAATATAGAATACAAAAGAGTATGTGAGTCAGTACTTAGGAATGTACTGAGTATGTGGGGGTGGATGCATCATTTTAAATAATATCATAAATGTATAAGAAAATCATGCATACTAACAATAACAACTCTCTTCGCTTGAATTATCT